>NC_133326.1:568946932-569044432 GCF_042186555.1 Aquarana catesbeiana
GTTGTGCCCATCAGAGTGCCCCTTAACATAAAATGTGCCCATCAGCATGCTACTTATTTTATGTTAAGGGTCATGCTGATGGGCACATTTCATGTTAAGGGGCACTCTGATGAGCATATTTTATGTTCAGGGGCACTCTGGGCATATTTTATTTTAAGAGCAACACCGATGGGCACATTTTATGTTAAGGGGCACGCAGATGGGCATGTGCTCATCAGAGTGCCCCTTAACATAAATTGTGCCTATCAGAGTGCCCCTTATCGTAAAATGTGCCCTGCTCATCTGCATGTCCCTCATTTTATGTTAAGGGTCAATCCGATGGGCACATTTTATTTTAAGTGGCCTGCTGATGGGTACAACAAAATGTGCCCATCAGCATGTCCCTTAACATAAAATAAGGGTCATGCTGATGGGCACATTTTATTTTAAGGGGACACACTGATGGGCACATATTATGTTAGTGGGGGTACACTGATGGGCATATATTATGTTAAGGGGGTACTCTGACGGGGACACCTGAAGTGATAGGGCACTCTGATGGGAATACCTAATGTAAAGGGGCACTCTAAAGGGGACCCCTGAGGTAAAGGGACACTCTGATGGGGACACCTGATGTAAAGGGACATAATGATGGGGGCATTGTGATGGGGACACCTGATGTAAGGTGGCACTGCGATGGGGACACCTGATGTAAAGGGCATTCTGATGACGGCACCTACTGTAAGTGGACACTCTGATGGAGACAAATGATGTAAGGGGGCACACTTATGGGAGACACCAGATGTAAGGGAGCCGTCTGATGAAGAAACCTGACGCGAATACCTGATATAAGGGGGTACCCTGACGGTGGCAACTGATTTATGGGGTAGTCTGATGGGGACACCCAATGTAATGAATTACTCTGGTAAGGGGAAACACTATTGGGGACATTTACATTCAGAGTATTACAATCGTTAATGGCACAGACTTGTGATTCGGACCTCGGCCGTAAATTTTTTTAGAGACCGGACCTTCTTGAATTTTAATTCACTACCCCTGGTATAGAGTGCATAACAGAAGGAAGAAATGGTGACTATTGTATGGATGTGAGCGATTGGAGTGAGTGTTAACTATGGGCAGGGATCGGCAAGGTGTCTGTGAGCGGTGTTTGCAGTGTCCGCGGCCGCTGTTTTAGGGTAGGAGCTGGTTTAGGTGTCCCCCATGCCCCGGTGTTCTGCCGAGAAAGTTCCTCTTGGCGGATAAGGACCCCCCTCTACTGCGCAGGTGCAGCGTTTGCATAGTAGGAGCCGGCGGAAATAGCCGAAGACGAATAGAATAGAAATGAGCTGTACATGGCGCCTGTAAGAGGGCACCTTGCGGGCTCGCTTCGCTCGCCACGCTTCAGTCACGGCCTCGCTTCGCTCGGCACTTTTTTATTCTCCCTCTAGGTCCACTTGGATGGTGGGGCTTCAACCTGGACCCAGGGCGCAAGTGCCGTGTACAGCTGATTGAAGTTTTTTAGCTTTGGCTATTTTCGGCGGCTGCTAGTCCTTCGTACTGCGCAAGCGATGCGCCTGCGCAGTACAGGGGGGTCCTTATCCGACAGGGAAACTTTCTCAGCAAGACACCGGGTCCCGCACCGCTGTCCACCTGGGTGTGAAAACTATTGGTTGCTAACGTCCTAACAGCCAATCAGGTGCAGGGAGATCCTGGCAGCCTCTAGTGCTGCATTTCCCAGCACTAGAACTAGCTGCTCTCCCGACCTGGAGTCTGACCTGACCGTTCATCCAGTCTACCGGCCAATACTGAGAAGAGCAGAGCTGCAGCAATCATCACATCCCCAGGATGAGGCACAGAGTCTGTCAGAATGCTTCTGAGATTTACACGAGGAGAGACCAGTGTGTCATCATGATGTATGTGACCGTGAGTATAGAAGTGGCACATACCCCACATCTGCTGCACCCATTCAGTCTGTGTGTGCCTATTACTTTGGGAGGGGGAACCTCTACTTATCTCGAAGCAGTATACTTCTTCATGATTGGAATCCCTTCCTTTTTTTTCCACTTTTCCACTCTTGTATGTCTGTAGTCTCCGATCCACTCTTGTATGTCTGCAGTCTCTGATCCACTCTTGTAGTATGTCTGATGGAAGAGCAGCAACCCTGCTCAAAGACGGTGGGGAAAAGTTCTGTCCAAAAAAAGTTCTGGGGACAGGGGGGCTGAGTGTGAGGTGATGGAGGCTCCCTTTGAGGTAAAATAAGGTACGGAGGCTGCGCTTGAGGTGACAGATTCTGTCTAACAGTATACCACAAGCAGTCTTTATATAAATGTTATTTTAAACTTATTTGTACTTGTAGAACTAGGCCAGAGAGTAGACGGTGTTTTTTTGATGGTTTTAATTTGAAATGTACCTTGGTGTCCTTCACTAAGGTCTGTAGTTTGTTTGCGCCCCCAAAAATTTTGAGCACCAGCCGCCACTGGAATAGAATATGGGTTTATGAGTTTTGCATATCATTGCCTTCAGTGTTCTGCTTTTTTTTACACAGCATCCCAGAGTTCAGTTTTAAGTGGGCTTTTCAGCTAGGGCTGCAACTAACGATTATTTTCATAATCGATTATTGTTTCAATTAATCGATTAATCGGATAATAACCTTAAAAAAAAAAGTGGTGTATAATTTAGCTAATATGTAAAGTTTAAAAAAAAAAAAAGCAATTTATTCTTAAATATCTCTATGCAGTGGTAAATATAAACAACCAACTATATGGTTAGGGAGCAAAATATTGAATCCACTCTGAGAATAACAGACAGAAGAGATATACTGTATATACACTATTAGAGGAGATATACTGTATACACTATTAGAAGAAAAATAGTTTTTTGGCCAATTTGTTTTTGGGCAGATTAAAAAACACAAATTGCTGCAAAAATGCATTACATGCTTTTCTGCAGCTTCTCCATTGAAGTATATTGAACCAAAAAAGCACCATTTTGCGTTAAAAAAAAAAAAAAAAGTCCCTGACCCTTTCCAAATATGCAGCGGCTGAAAAAAAGCATAGATGTGAACGTGTCCCATAGAAAACCATGTTAAATGAACTGTAGTGTGTTTCTGCAAAAAGCACCAAAAAACACAGATGTGAACCAGGTCTAAGACGTTTAGTAACATAATGAGGTTAAAAAAAACTAAAATGAGCCCTTTATAGTACAAAAAAAGCAAATAATCGCTACTGTTCGGGGTTCATTTTTTTACTGTAGAACTGTGAAAGTAATATTTACAGTAGCAATTATTTGCTCTTTTTGTATTATAAAGGGCTAATTTTATTATTTTTAACCCCATTATGTTACTGGCCGATTAATCGATTATGAAAATAGTAATCGATTAATTTCATAATCGATTAGTTGTCGATTAATCGATTAGTTGTTTCAGTCCTATTTTCAGCAATAACTTTACAAATGTCCATGAATAAATCTGTAACAGGTCCCAATAGACATATATGCAAAGAACTTAGAGCGCCGCTCAAAGAACTACAAGCCTTCCCCTGCAGTCCAAAGCACAAAACAGATGTTGTCATTCAAAGAAGCTCATCCAGGCTAGCAGGAGCAAATTAGAAGACAGAAGGTGGAAACACTGCACACCGGAGTCCAGTCACTATACAAATAGGTAAAAATCTCTGATTTCTTTATGTTTCTAGATCATTATGATTAAACCCCATGGGTGGGGTGAAACATGTCAGAGGAGTGTAGTCAGGAGGAGCTTAGGCTGAAGCAGTTTCTTCACCTGTCTGTATAGTGGCTGGGCTATGGAGTGCAGCGTTTCCACCTTCTGTCTCTTAAGTCACAATAGACAGCAACAGTATAAGAAGCAGTCCTGGAGCCCTAGTCCAGTGGCTTTGCCAAGAATGAGATGACATCATCAGTCTACTCCAGGTAGCAGAAATCCTTCAATACAACATCAAAAAATGTGCTTTTGATTATAATTTCCCTGACTACATTACCTGCCATAATAGTTCAAGCAGGTACCACTAAATGGGCCTGGGCACAGCTATTGGACAGATTCCTGTTCAGATTCCCACTTTTATGTAGTAGATGATGGAAGGAAGAGTTGGGACCCATTAAAGATGATGTATGGGATGTTCTCAAATCCTCACAACTCGTATCTTTGTCTCCCTTACAGTTACCACAACTCTTTATACTTCATAAAGTAGAGTTTATCGCACTCCTAAGTTACTTTGAGATGACTCTTGCTGCAGCAAATGTGGTCACCCACATGGGAATCTCATTCACTTTATCTGGCACTGCCAGAAATTGATGAGGTATTGGGAAAAGATGCTCAGAACAATTAATGGTCTCTTTGGGGTCTACCTTACCATGCTCACTTGTATCTTAGGCTATTACGACTCTTCCCTTACGGATGAAGATATGGTTATAGCAATTACTAGATCATTATTTACTATATGCATTTTGATAGGCCTAAAGTAGACCTCACCCAACCCACCTTCACTTTAAGACTGGATCACCAAATTCAATAGGTGCATTTCATTTGAAGAACATATCTTTCTCCTACATAATGCTATGTATACGTTAGGCTCAATATGGTCTTGCTGAACAGAGTCTATAGGCCTAGCCATTAAGGAAGCTTGGTTACTAGGCCCTTTCCTTTCCTTAAGGTAGCTCATGTTTTCATCTAATTGCTGTGGTGTAATTTATATCTGCTGGAGGAAATGTTTGAATACTGATCTGTACTCTGTTTTTCTTGTTTGTTTTTTTCTCGCTGTCTCGCAAGGCAGCATATTTCTATGCAAACGCTATAAAAATAACTTTCATAAATAAAATCTGATAAAAAAGATATGACTGCTCCCATCAGATGATTCTAAGAAAGTTGCTTTGTTATAGACTTGCTAACCTACCTCTGCAAAGGTAAAGTCAATACTCACCATGGCAACAGCTTCAGAAGCCAGCACTTCATTGGTTGTGAGGACAGTGTAGTACGCCACATTGGTGAGCAGGTAGCAGATGGTGACTATGATCAGTGACACAATCACAGTTATGGGGATATTCCTGGGAAAAAACACACTGGTGCCAATTAGGCATTGACACCTTTTATTACCAACATATAGAAACTAATATTGAAATATGCAAGTAACCCTGGTAAAACATGATGTATGATATTTTCTTGCAGAGATAAATTTATATATATATACACTATATTACCAAAAGTATTGGGATACATGAACTTTAATGGCACCTAGTCTTAGTCTGTAGGGTTCAATTTTGAGTTGGCCCACCCTTTGCAGCTATAACAGCTTCAACTCTTCTGGGAAGGCTGTCCACAAGTTTTAGGAGTGCGTCTATGGGAATATTTGACCATTCTTCCAGAAGCGCATTTGTGAGGTCAGGCGCTGATGTTGGACGAGAAGGCCTGGCTCGCTCTAATTCATCCCAAAGGTGTTCCATCAGGTTGAGGTCCGGACTCTGTGCAGGCCAGTCAAGTTCCTCCACCCCTAACTCGCTCATCCGAGTCTTTATGGACCTTGCTTTGTGCACTGGTCCAAATCATTTGGTGGAGGGGGGATTATGGTGTGAGGTCGTATTTCAGTGGTTGGACTTGGCCCCTTAGTTCCAGTGAAGGGAACTCTTAAGGTTTTAGCATATCAAGACATTTTGGACAATATAGTGCTCCCAACTTTGTGGGAACAGTATGGGGATGGCCTCTTCCCATTCCAACATGATTGCGCATAACAATGGATAACTCAAGAGCCCATACAGGACAGGTGGTAAATACTTAAAAAAAATCTTGATTATGCTGTCACACTGTGCTATGGACATAGATTTGACAGAGAGTTTATTTTGCATCAAATGAAAAAGTCGACTTACCTTTCTGGGTTTACTATCTCTTCAGTAACAAAAGTAACATAAAACCTGGAATTTAAATGAAAAAGGAATGACTAGACACAGGATAATAGATTTTGTGTCCACAGACCATAATATTCAAGACTTTAAAGATGAATTCCAGGCATGGTATATTGTTACATAGTGACATTGGTCCAGCTTGGAGCAATGTAACTATGTATATACCTTACCTGACCTTCTCCTGGAAACTGGGAAACCGGGAAGTAGACATAGATCCTTCAGTGCTCTCCACATAGCACGGGCACCATTCAGAGAATGCTTTGCATTTTCTGAATTATTGCAAAGTGTTCTCTGATCGGATGAGAAAATGTCCACAATACCACAATCGCATACTTATATTATGGTCCTGGATCCTGAGCCACTGTTAACACTGCACTGTCTGCATTTCTGTTGTCCACTTTCTGGGCTGGTATGTAACTTAAACAGATCCAGTGATTATTTTTAAATCTCAAACCAAATCCATTTCAGAAAGGGGTTAATATTACTGCAGCACCTTTCATGCCTCTTTACTTCCAGTCTGTGCACCCATATCGTAGGTTCAGATGAACATTCTATAGTGGTGACATAAGAAGCAGGAGTGCATTGGGTCTCTTGTTTTTCCTGGTCCATTGTTTAGCTAATATAAATGAAAAGGACCAGCGGTGAAGTAAGCCCACTAAATACAACATTTTACACCTCCCTCTGACTAACTGTACATGAATGGCAGAACCCAGTGGAAGCATCCATTGGGAGGGTGACAACACTGCTCCTCCTTACAGATCTGTTTAGAAAGTGATGTCACTTTAACAAAGGAAGTGGAAAGATAAGCTGTACTTAGCAGGATCAACAGGTTGAATTAAGAGAAAGGTTTACAGCAATGCACAGCACAACACATTAACCCAGAGAACATCAAATGCACCAGCATTGCAGAGCACTATAATGCACAGTAACACACTGCAACAACAGCCAAGTGTAAATGGGGCCTAAAGGGAAGATTTTAAAAAAAGGCAACATGGAACAAGTGCAAGGTAAGCAAACCTTAATGACCTATTCACACCAGTGGGTATGCTTTATGCTATGTATAACGCATGCCCACTGGCATGCACTGTAATATGGAGGAGTGCTGAGTTGTTACAATGCATCACTTTGTTTTCCTATTTTTTCTTTTTTTAATTAACTTTATGTAACTTTATCATTTCATTTATCTCTATGCACCACAGCACATTGCAATCTAACACTCTGTGCTGCTTCAAAATACAGCATGTCCAACCTTTTCTAAGCACATTGGTACCAATGTGTGTGAACTAAATTATTACTACATAAGGCAAATTGCTTTAGGACTGTGTTGGGAAAAGCTGCATTGGCGTATGGAGTGAATGAGCCCTGTGACATTATGAAAGGCAAGGTGATTGATAGACGTTATGTTTCACCTCGCATGTATTCATTTGCTGAGAATTAAGGTGGAATCCAGTCCAGGTTTTAGCAGCCATCTTGGCAGGGTTGGTTCCGGTGTCTTGCCGAATAAGTTCCTTCGGCGGATAGGTTCCCCCCCTGTACTGCGCAGGCGCAGCGCCTGCGCAGTACGTACTACTGTCAGCCGCCGGAGATAGCCGAAGCTCAAACGATTCAATCAGCTGTACACGGCGCCTGCGCTCTGGGTCCAGGTTCCTTCCCCACTATCCAAGTGGACCTAGAGGGGGAATCTAAAAGTGCCGAGCGCAGCGAGGCCGTGCCCGAAGCGTGGCGAGCGGCCCTCTTACAGGCGCCGTGTACAGCTGATTTTCAGCTGTTCCGCTTCAGCTATTTCCGCCGGCTTCTACTGCGCATGCGCAGTATAGGGGGGAACTAATCCGCCGAGCAGAACTTTCTCGGCAGAACACCGGACCAAATTTTGCGGTCCACTTGTATCCACCAACAGGTGGTATAAAGTAAGCAAAGGATTACTCTTGGAATCCAGTCCAGGCCTGGGACTCAAGCAGCTCTCTCAGGTTTTTGGCTTCCTATGTGAAATTTGCTTTGTGAGAGAAAGATAATGTTTGTGTTATCTTTGTTTTGTGGGTGACTGAGAGAAGCTCTTCACCTCTGAGCTAGGAACCTACAATCACACCGAGAGCACCCCCCTAAACCGCGTGTACGAAATCACGTACAGGTACGTGATTTTGCACACCTGGGCCACCCTGCCGCAGTAAATGTACGTGGGGCAGTCTGGAAGCGGTTAGGAAAACCTGACGTTTGGACTACCTTTTTCCCAGGGAAGGTGATCACCCCTTGAGCTAACCCCTGACATATGGTGGATTTTTGGCGGGCATCTTTCTGAGCAAGTGGAAAGATGGATGACTGCTGTAGGCCATTGCAGCCCAGCAGGAAATCAACCACCAGTTTGCGGAGGCCCTGGTAGAGTTAAAGAAAGGGTCCGCAGGTCCTTTGCTGGTGGAATAGAAATGGTGTGTGCCAGCTATTACCTGCAGAAGATGACACCTGCAGATGATGTGGAAGCTTACCTATCAACTTTTGAAAGAGCTGTTGTTCGAGAAGGATGGCAAAAAGAGTAATGGGCAGGACTGCTAGCACCCTTTCTGACAGGAGAATCCCAAAAGGCCTATTTTGACCTGGAACCAGATGATGCTCAGGATTATGAGATGCTGAAGGCTGAGATATTTGCACGCCTGGGCATCACCATTGCAGTCCGGGCTCAACGGTTGCATCGGTGGTCACACAGTACTAATAAGCCACCCCGCTCCCAGATGTTTGATTTGATACACCTCATCAAGAAGTGGCTGCAGCCAGAGGCTTTGTCAGTACCTAAGATTGTGGAGTGTGTGGTCATGGACTGTTATTTGCGTGTGCTCCCTGCCACTTTGAGGAAGTGGGTCAGCCATGGGGACCCTAAGACTGCAAACCAGCTGGTGGACCTGATGGAGAAACTTGTCCGTACCCCACCCCAATGTCGATAGAGGTGAAAAACCGCTTGGAGGATCAGGTAAGACTGTTCTGGGGTTCAAGGGCTTGGGGGAAAAATTACAAGACTGTTGCTACAGATAATGAGACTATGGGCTCAGGACCTGGAGACTGGCCAAATGGGTCAGGAACGTCTCTGAAATCGTTTAGAGGACTGGATACAGAACACATAAAATGTTATTGTTGCCATGCGCTAGGTCATATTGCTGCTAACTGTTCCTTAAATGATGAACCAATGCAATGTGATAATGCATATGTGAAATGTGAAAAAACGCATGTCTCTTTTTGCACATGTGGCATGTACTGCATCATGTCAGGGACGCATGGAAAAACAAATGTGTATTATTTCAGTTGATGGAAAGCCAGTCACTGCTCTGCTAGATTCTGGTAGTGTTGTGACATTAGTCAAAGGTGATTTTGTAAATCCTGCAGTTACACCCTAGCACTATTGGAGTTATTTGTATACATGGGGACACACGTGACTACCAGACTGCTGTGGTTGAGGTTGATACCCCTTGGGCACTGTAACAAATTCAATAGGGGTGGTGCCCTCACTACTTCATGAAGCCCTACTGGGCAGAGATTTTCCACACTTTTGGAGTTTATGGGAAAACAAAAGGAGTCAGGAGGACAGAGCGCCCCCTGCTGAGAAAACACTGGAACTCACTCCGGACTTTTTGATTGCAAAACTGAAAGGTAAACTGTTGGTGTGTCCAAGGAAGGGGTAGACCCTTTTCCTTTTTCTGTAATGGCTGGGGAGCAGGAGGAGCTTGAATCCCACCCCCTGCTTGAGGATAATGAACAAGAAATTATCTCTGACTCTAATGCCCTGTACACACGGTCGGATTTTCCGACAGAAAATGTGTGATAGGACCTTGTTGTTGGAAATTCCGACCATGTGTGGGCTCCATCACACATTTTCCATCGGAATTTCTGACACACAAAGTTTGAGAGCAGGCTATAAAATTTTCCGACAACAAAATCCGTTTTCGGAAATTCCGATCGTGTGTACACAAATCCGACGCACAAAGTGCCACGCATGCTCAGAATAAATTAAGAGACAAAAGCTATTGGCTACTGCCCCTTTTATAGCCCCGACGTACGTGTTTTACGTCGCTGCGTTCAGAACGATCGGATTTTCCGACAACTTTGTGTGACCGTGTGTATGCAAGACAAGTTTTAGCCAACATCCGTCGTAAAAATCCATGGATCTTGTTGTCGGAATGTCCGATCATTGTTCGACCGTGTGTACGGGGCATATTAGTGAGAGTGGGCAGAACATAGTGCCTGACTTAGAAGTCAGGAAAAATGATTTTTGTACAGAACAACTAAGACACCACACTCAATAGAGCCAGAGAAAACATTAAAATGATGGATGGGGAACCTGTTGAACCTAATGTAGGGGTGTCTTTTCCCTACATGGCTCTTAAAAATAACTTGCTGTATCAGGTGGTAAAGCAAGGGGAGGAGGAGATAGAGTAGCTAGTGGTTCCCAAACCCTATCGCCGGATGGTATTCGATTCAGCCCATAGTCATGTAATAGGTGGATATCTGGGTATAGAGAAAACCAAGGAGAGAATAGTGGCGGCACAGTGGTGTAGTGGGTAGCACTCTTGCCTAGCAGTAAAAAGGGTCCCTGGTTTGAATCCCAACCATGACACTACCTACCTGGAGTTTGCATGTTCTCCCTGTGCCTGCGTGGGTTTCCTCCGGGTACTCCGGTTTCCTCCCACACTCCAAAAGACATGCTGGTTGGCTTCTGTCCAAAATTGGCCATAGTATATGAATGTGAGTTGGGGACCTTGGATTGTGGGCTCCTTGAGGGTAGGGATGTATGTGTGGAGTGCTGCGTAAATTGACAGCGCTATATGGGTAGCTTAAATAAATAGTGATATAATAGATGAGCATCTTAATGAGACACAATGTACAGGGATAGGGATAATTGTAGACACCCACACTCACTCAGGTTGAGTGTGGGTTCCCCAGACGACGCCATTTGTGGTGAAACGTACGTCGGGAGGTTGACGCTCTGACATCATCGCCATTTTCAGTGTGGACGGGTGCTCGCTATGCCGGCCGTCTGCTGTATTTTTACATACTTATGTGAGTTTTCTACCTTTTATCTATTAAATCGTTTTTATCAGTATTTCACTATGGCCAGTTCTTTTTTATTTACATGCTTGTGAGATGTCATTTTGGAGTGTCTGCTGTATCCCCCGGTTCCTGGCGCAAGCAGTCCAGAACGCCAATGGATCTCTCATACTGCTATTGAACATAAGCTGTGGTTGGCTTGCCTTGCGGTAAGCGCATTATTTGCCTGGTGGTGGATCACGTAGTGTGGTGTGGTTAACCGTTACTGAACACAAGCTGTTGTTGGCTTGCCTTGTGCTACGATGTATACAGTCTAAGAGCACCATCTGGATTCTCCACACCAAGACGTGATACAGGCTGGTGTTCGCTTGCCTTGCGGTAAGCGCAATTATTGGGTATTTGCGGATACTGTATGGGTTGTCACTCATATTTTTTACACCATTGACTCTGGTTGGATTCACCCAAGGGGTCTTTCTCGGACTGATTTCAGATCATTACTTCACATTTTTATTTTCTGTTACTATATATGGACACTTTTTTATTCGCAAATATTACATATGGACACTCATGTTTGATTCATACATACATGTGTTGACCCATGTACTTTTCATAATTTAATTTTTAATATTTTTCAACATTTTTGTATTTATATATGTACTTCCTCACGGAAGTCTTTGAGATTGCTTCACGTGTTTCACTTATATTTAGCGCGGTTATTTCTTTTTCATTAGTTATTTTAGTGCACATCTCACTGTTTAACTGCTGCTTTTTGGGGGGATAGTTTCTATAGGTAGCGCAGTATTTTTTTGTTTTTCTGTACTCACTCAGGTTGAACTGGATGCACTGGGGTCTTTATTCAACCTTACTAACTATGTAATAACCCCGAGGTTACATGCAGATGTCAAAAGATATTGTGAGTCATACCCGAGTGTCAGTATTCTGCGCCATCGCCCGATTTTTGCAGTCCGCTGGTAACGTTACCAATAATTTAAGTGCCTTTTGAAAGAATTGGCATAGATCTAGTGAGACCAGTAGTAAAGTCTGCCCGGGGCCATCAGTACATACCGGTAATACTGGACTATGCCACACGATATAATGAAGCCATTCCCTTGCATAATACCTCAGCTAAGACTATTGCCAGAGAGATTGTCCATGTACAGTATTCAGTCATGTGGGTATTGCAAAAAGACTTTTTAACCACTTGCCGACCGCCTAACGCAGATATACTGCGGCAGAATGGCACGGGCAGGCAAAATCACGTACCCAGGGCCCGAGGCGGTCGGCTTCTGTCTGGGAGCGATGAGAGGTGAGGGGGAGACCATCCATTCGTGGCCCCCCCCCCCTCGCGATCGCTCCCAGCCAATCAGATTCTTCCTCTGCTGCTGTATAGTAAACAGCAGCAGAGGAAATTATGTCATCTCTCCCCTGCTCAGTATTTTCCGTTCCGGCGCCGAGGAGAGAAGACATCCGAGTGAGTGCACCAACACACACACACATTAGAACACGCCAGGCATACATTACACCCCCGAGCAGCCCCCCCCCCCCCCCCGTCACACTGACACCAAGCAGTTTTTTTTTTTCTCCTGATTACTGCATTGGTGTCAGTTTGTGACAGTTAGTGTGGTAGGGCAGTTAGTATTAGCCCCCTTTAGGTCTAGGGTACCCCCCTAACCCCCCCCTAATAAAGTTTTAACCCCTTGATCACCCCCCGTCGCCAGTGTCACTAAGCGATCATTTTTCTGATCGTTGTATTAGTGTCACTGGTGACGCTAGTTAGGGAGGTAAATATATAGGTTCGCCATCAGCGTTTTATAGCGTCCGGGACCCCCCATATACTACCTAAAAAAGGTTTTAACCCCTTGATTGCCCCCTAGTTAACCCTTTCACCAGTGACCACCGTATAACTGTTACGGGTGACGCTGGTTAGTTCGTTTATTTTTTATAGTGTCAGGGCACCCGCCGTTTATTACCTAATAAAGGTTTAGCCCCCTGATCGCCCGGAGGTGATATAACTTAGGTTTTAGGGACAGATAGGGTTTGCGTCGCCCCAGGCAGCGTCAGGTTAGCGCCAGTACCGCTAACACCCACACACGCAGCATACACCTCCCTTAGTGGTATAGTATCTGAACGGATCAATATCTGATCCGATCAGATCTATACTAGCATCCCAAGCAGTTTAGGGTTCCCAAAAACGCAGTGTTAGCGGGATCAGCCCAGATACTTGCTAGCACCTGCGTTTTGCCCCTCGGCCCGGCCCAGCCCAGCCCACCCAAGTGCAGTATCGATCGATCGATCACTGTCACTTACAAAACACTAAACACACATAACTGCAGCATTCGCAGAGTCAGGCCTGATCCCTGCGATCGCTAACAGTTTTTTTGGTAGCGGTTTGGTGAACTGGCAAGCACCAGCCCAAGGCAGCGTCAGGTTAGTGCCAGTAGCCATAACACCCACGCACGCTCCGTACACCTCCCTTAGTGGTATAGTATCTGAACGGATCAATATCTGATCCGATCAGATCTATACTAGCGTCCCCAGCAGTTTAGGGTTCCCAAAAACGCAGTGTTAGCGGGATCAGCCCAGATACCTGCTAACACCTGCGTTTTGCCCCTCCGCCCAGCCCACCCAAGTGCAGTATTAATCGATCACTGTCACTTACAAAACACTAAACGCATAACTGCAGCGTTCGCAGAGTCAGGCCTGATCCCTGCGATCGCTAACAGTTTTTTTGGTAGCGTTTTGGTAAACTGGCAAGCACCAGCGGCCTAGTACACCCCGGTCGTAGTCAAACCAGCACTGCAGTAAAACTTGGTAACGTGGCGAGTCCCATAAGTGCAGTTCAAGCTGGTGAGGTGGCAAGCACAAGTAGTGTCCCGCTGCCACCAAGAAGACAAACACAGGCCCGTCGTGCCCATAATGCCCTTCCTGCTGCATTCGCCAATCTTAATTGGGAACCCAGCACTTCTGCAGCACCCGTACTTCCCCCATTCACATCCCCAACCAAATGCAGTCGGCTGCATGAGAGGCATTTTCTTTATGTCCTCCCGAGTACCCCTACCCAACGAACCCCCCCGAAAAAGATGTCGTGTCTGCAGCAAGCGCGGATATAGGCGCGACACCCGCTATTATTTTCCCTCCTGTCCTGACAATCCTGGTCTTTGCATTGGTGAATGTTTTGAACGCTACCATTCACTAGTTGAGCGTAGGGTACAGCATTGCACAGACTAGGCGCACTTTCACAGGGTCTCCCAAGATGCCATCGCATTTTGAGAGACCCAAACCTGGAACCGGTTACAGTTATAAAAATTACAGTTACAAAAATAAAGTGTAAAAAAAAAAAACCACAAAAAAATATATAAAATAAAAAAAAAATAGTTGTCGTTTTATTGTTCTCTCTCTCTCTATTCTCTCTCTATTGTGCTGCTCTTTTTTACTGTATTCTATTCTGCAATGTTTTATTGTTATTATGTTTTATCATGTTTGCTTTTCAGGTATGCAATTTTTTATACTTTACCGTTTACTGTGTTTTATTGTTAACCATTTTTTTGTCTTCAGGTACGCGGTTCACGACTTTGAGTGGTTATACCAGAATGATGCCTGCAGGTTTAGGTATCATCTTGGTATCATTCTTTTCAGCCAGCTGTGGGCTTTCATGTAAAAGCAATCCTAGGGGCTAATTAGCCTCTAGACTGCTTTTACAAGCAGTGGGAGGGAATGCCCCCCCCCCACCACCACCGTCTTCTGTGTTTTTCTCTGGCTCTTCTGTCTCAACAGGGAACCTGAGAATGCAGCTGGTGATTCAGCCAGCTGACCAGAGACCAGAGTGGCTCCAAACATCTCTATGGCGTAAGAAACCGGAAGCTACGAGCATTTCATGACTTAGATTTCGCCGGATGTAAACAGCGCCATTGGGAAATTGGGAAAGCATTTTATCATACCGATCTTGGTGTGGTCAGATGCTTTGAGGGCAGAGGAGAGATCTAGGGTCTAATAGACCCCATTTTTTTCAAAAAAGAGTACCTGTCACTACCTATTGCTATCATAGGGGATATTTACATTCCCTGAGATAACAATAAAAATGATTTTAAAAAAATGAAAGGAACAGTTTAAAAATAAGATAAAGAAAAAAAATAATAAAGAAAAAAAAAAAAAAGCACCCCTCTCCCCCCCTGCTCTCGCGATAAGGCAAACGCAAGCGTCGGTCTGGCGTCAAATGTAAACAGCAATTGCACCATGCATGTGAGGTATCGCCGCAAAGGTCAGATCAAGGGCAGTAATTTTAGCAGTAGACCTCCTCTGTAAATCTAAAGTGGTAACGTGTAAAGGCTTTTAAAGGCTTTTAAAAATGTTTTTAGTTTGTCACCACTGCACGTTTGTGCGCAATTTTAAAGCATGTCATGTTTGGTATCCATGTACTCGGCCTAAGATCATCTTTTTTATTTCATCAAACATTTGGGCAATATAGCGTGTCTTAGTGCATTAAAATTTTAAAAAAGTGTGTTTTTTCCCAAAAAAATGCATTTGAAAAATCGCTGCGCAAATACTGTGTGAAAAAAAAATGAAACACCCACCATTTTAATCTGTAGGGCATTTGCTTTAAAAAAATATATAATGTTTGGGGGTTCAAAGTAATTTCCTTGCAAAAAAAATTTTTTTTTTCATGTAAACAAAAAGTGTCAGAAAGGGCTTTGTCTTCAAGTGGTTAGAAGAGTGGGTGATGTGTGACATAAGCTTCTAAATGTTGTGCATAAAATGCCAGGACAGTTCAAAACCCCCCCAAATGACCCCATTTTGGAAAGTAGACACCCCAAGCTATTTGCTGAGAGGCATGTCGAGTCTATAGAATATTTTATATTGTGACACAAGTTGCTGGAAAAAGACAATTTTTTTTTTTTTTCACAAAGTTGTCACTAAATGATATATTGCTCAAACATGCCATGGGGATATGTGAAATTACACCCCAAAATACATTCTGTTGCTTCTCCTGAGTATGGGGATACCACATGTGTGGGACTTTTTGGGAGCCTAGCCGCGTACGGGACCCCGAAAACCAAGCACCGCCTTCAGGCTTTCTAAGGGCGTAAATTTTTTATTTCACTCTTCACTGCCTATCACAGTTTTGGAGGCCATGGAATGCCCAGGTGGCACAAAACCCCCCCAAATGACCCTATTTTGGAAAGTAGACACCCCAAGCTATTTGCTGAGAGGTATAGTGAGTATTTTGCAGACCTCACTTTTTGTCACAAAGTTTTGAAAATTGAAAAAAGAAAAAAAATTTTTTTTTCTTGTCTTTCTTCATTTTCAAAAACAAATGAGAGCTGCAAAATACTCACCATGCCTCTCAGCAAATAGCTTGGGGTGTCTGCTTTCCAAAATGGGGTCATTTGGGGGGGTTGTGCCACCTGGGCATTCCATGGCCTCCGAAACTGTGATAGGCAGTGAAAAGTGAAATCAATAATTTACGCCCTTAGAAATCCTGAAGGTGGTGATTGGTTTTCAGGCCCCGTACGCGGCTAGGCTCCCAGAAAGTCCCACACATGTGGTATCCCCATACTCAGGAGAAGCAGCTAAATGTATTTTGGGGTGCAATTCCACATATGCCCATGGCCTGTGTGAGCAATATATCATTTAGTGACAACTTTGTGCAAAAAAAAAAAAAAAGTGTCACTTTCCCGCAACTTGTGTCAAAATATAAAATATTCCATGGACTCAACATGCCTCTCAGCAAATAGCTTGGGGTGTCTACTTTCCAAAATTGGGTCATATGGGGGGGTTTTGTGCCATCTGGGCATTTTATGGCCTTCAAAACTGTGATAGGTAGTGAGGAGTGAAATCAAAAATTTACACCCTTAGAAATCCTGAAGGCAGTGATTGGTTTTCGGGGCCCCGTACGCCGCTAGGCTCCCAAAAAGTCCCACACATGTGGTATCCCCATACTCTGGAGAAGCAGCTGAATGTATTTTGGGGTGCAATTCCACATATGCCCATGGCCTGTGTGAGCAATATATCATTTAGTGACAACTTTTTGTAAATTTTTTTTTTTTTGTCATTATTCAATCACTTGGGACAAAAAAAATAAATATTCAATGGGCTCAACATGCCTCTCAGTAATTTCCTTGGGGTGTCTACTTTCCAAAATGTGGTCATTTGGGGGGGGTTTGTACTGCCCTGCCATTTTAGCACCTCAAGAAATGACATAGGCAGTCATAAACTAAAAGCTGTGTAAATTCCAGAAAATGTACCCTAGTTTGTAGACGCTATAACTTTTGCACAAACCGATTAAATATACGCTTATTGACATTTTTTTTTTACCAAAGACATGTGGCCGAATACATTTTGGCCTAAATGTATGACTAAAATTGAGTTTATTGGATTTTTTTATAACAAAAAGTAGAAAATATAATTTTTTTTCAAAATTTTCGGTCTTTTTCCGTTTATAGCGCAAAAAATAAAAACCGCAGAGGTGATCAAATAACATCAAAAGAAAGCTCTATTTGTGGGAAGAAAAGAACGCAAATTTCATTTGGGTACAGCATTGCATGACCGCGCAATTAGCAGTTAAAGCGATGCAGTGCCAAATTGTAAAAAGTGCTCTGGTCAGGAAGGGGGTAAATCCTTCCGGGGCTGAAGTGGTTAACGGATCAAGGCATACCATTTATGTCCAGAGTCACTAAAGATTTGTGTAAGTTGTGTAAGTTGTTCAAAATCTCCCATCTCCGTACCTCTGTCTACCACCCCCAAACTGATGGTCTTGTGGAGAGATTTAACAAAACACTCAAAAACATGTTTAAAAAGGTGGTGGACAAAGATGGGAGAAATTGGGATTTTTTTGCTGACATGCCTCATGTTTGCTATACGAGAGGTACCTCGGGCCTCTACAGGGTATTCCCCTTTTGAACTATTGTATGGTAGACATCCCAGGGGATTGCTAGATGTCGCAAAAGAAACGTGGGAGGGAGAGACTATGCCTTATAGAAGCGTCATCAAGCATATCTCACTAATGCTAGATAGAATCGCGGCTGTCATGCCGCTTGTACAGGAACATATGGAGCAAGTCCAGGAGTCCCAGAGAAGGGTTTATAATCGCGTGC
This sequence comes from Aquarana catesbeiana, assembly GCF_042186555.1. Lineage (NCBI taxonomy): Eukaryota > Metazoa > Chordata > Amphibia > Anura > Ranidae > Aquarana > Aquarana catesbeiana. Next base: position 568,964,938 of record NC_133326.1, read on the forward strand.
TAAAGCCCAAACCTTCAACACTGGTGAAAGAGTGCTGGTACTAGTCCCCACGGTTGAAAGTAAATTCCTAGCAAAGTGGCAAAGTCCCTTTGAAATTATTGAAAGAGTAGGGGAAGTAAAAACTACAAACTTTACCAGCCAGGAAAAGGTAAACCAGAGCAAATATATAACGTTAATCTCTTGAAACCCTGGAAGGACAGAGAGACTTTACTGGCAGTCCCAACACCCCAAAAGGACATTCCTCTGGGACACCTGAAGTACCCATATCTGAAACCTTGTCAGTGGCCCAACAGAAGGACGTTAAAGAGTTTGTGAGTAAAAATAGATACTTTTTCTCTCACCTGCCCGGACTGACCACAGTTTTACAAGCATGACATATTTATGGAACCAGGTGTCTGTGTAAATGTAAAGCCCTATAGAATACCCGAAGCTAGGCGAGAAGCAGTTGCAAATGAGATAAAGAACATGTTAGAGTTGGACTTGATAGAGGAGTGTCACAGTGACTGGTCAAATCCCATAGTGTTGGTCCCGAAAACCAGATGGAACTATAAGGTTTTGTAATGATTTCAGGAAGTTGAACAGCGTTTCCAAATTTGATGCGTATCCAATGTTTCGGGTCGAGCTTGTTGACAGATTGGGAAGTGCCCGGTACATACTACTTTAGATCTGACTAAAGGTTATTGGCAGATACCTCCGAATTTTCAAAAGAGAAAACAGCGTTTTCTACACCCGAGGGGTCTTTACAGTATAAACGGATGCCTTTTGGTTTGCATGGTGCTCCTGCCTCATTCCAGAGAATGATGAATAAGACGTTAAGACCACATGGCCAATACACAGCCACCTATTTGGATGATGTAGTCATCCACAGGGAATCTCATTTGCCCCGGGTGCAAGCAGTAGTAGATTCCCTTAGGAAAGCAAGACTCGCTGCCAACCCTAGAAAGTGTGCCATAGGCTTGGAGGAGGCCAAATACCTTGGCTAACTTATTGGTTGAGGGCTGATCAAGCCTCAGGTCATTAAAATTGAGGCGGTTGGAAAGTGGCCCCAACCTATAAATAAAAAGCAAGTTTGTGCATTTCTTGGGATCACAGGATACTACAAGCGTTTTATACCCAATTTTGCCACCATTGCAGCCCCACTGACAGATCTGATGAAGGGTAAAGGGTCGGTCATGATTAAGTGGAATCCTGAGGCAGAAAAGGCATTTCATATGTTTCAAGCAAGCTTTTTGTGCACAACCTGTGCTTGTGACCTCAGATTTCACAAAGGAGTTTGTGGTACAGACAGACGCCTCTGATGTGGGACTGGGTGCGGTACTGTCCCAAGTCAGAGACGGTGAGGAGCACCCAGTGGTCTTCCTGAGCAGAAAGCTGAACAGACATGAGAAAAACTATGCCATTGTTGAGAAGGAATGTTTAGCTATCAAATGTGCCTTAGATGCCCTGAAGTATTACCTGTTGGGGAGACCATTCAAACTAGTCACCGATCATGCCCCTCTCAAATGGATGTGTGATAACAAGGAGAAAAACAGTCGGGTGATAAGGTGGTTCCTTACTCTTCAAGCATTTAAGTGGAGTGGAGCATAGAGCTGGGAAACTTTAGAATAATGCAGATGCCCTTCCCCATATTCATTGTCTAGTTGGGACAGTTGTTCAGCCGCAGGGGCTTGAGCAGAGGCGGGGATATGTGACATTATGAATAGGGAGGTGATTGATGGACGTTATGTTTCACCTCGCATGCGTTCATTTGCTGTGAATTAAGGTGGAATCCAGTCCAGGTTTTAGCAGCCATCTTGGCAGGGTTGGTTCCGGACCAAACTTTGCGGTCCACTTGTGTCCACCAACAGGTGGTATAAAGTAAGCAAAGGATTGCTCTTGGCCTGAGACTCAGGAACCCAAAAACCTGAGAGAGCTGCTTATGTGAAGTTTTCTTTGTGAGAGAAAGATAATGTTTGTGTTATCTTTGTTTTGTGGGTGACTGGGAGAATCCCTTCACCTCTGAGCTAGGAATCTGCAATGTTTAGTTAGTGCCTGGATGGCAAGGATTTATTTTCTGGTTTGTTTGTTTAATTTTCATGCAACCTTTTTAAATAAAACTGGCTACAAGTCAGATTTTTAATAAATCCTGCCGTTTGGACTACCTTTTTCCCAGGGAAGGTGATCCCCCTTGAGCTAACCACGGACAGCCCTTAATGACTTTTTCACGTTCAATAGATTTTTATTGAAAAATGTAAGTACAAAACATAGCGTAAAAGGACTTTCTGTGATTACCAAACAGATATTAGACAGCTAGAACGTAGCTCCCGATAATCTAAAAACCTTAATGACTTTTTAAAACTTACCAGCCTCCAAATGCAAACATCCCCGAATAAAAGGCCAGGGGTATTTTATCCAGAGCTAGGTTGGAGGTATCAAACGCATCCTGGAAGTTCTCTGTGCGTCCTGGAAGCAGAAGACAAAACACATAGGTCTCAATCCATCATGAAATAATGTCTAACTTTATCTTTCACCCTACATCAGATCTAAATGTCAGAGGTGACCCAGGCCTTATACAGCCATGGTAATGAAAGCGGAACTGCAGGCAAATATAGGAACCACAAAATATCATTTTTAATAACCATAATGTCAGTGTTATACCAATTTGGCTGCAAACGTGGAAATACACAATAGGTTATAGGCTGTAGCTCATAGCAACCAAAGACCAACTTTACCTGATCACTGAAATCACACTGACATTGTACATAACAGGGAACAGCCAACAAAGACAGGTCACCAAATCCTACCTACCAGCGGCTAATGCCATCATTCCAGGCACTATGATAAGTCCAATAGCCACTAACTTCAGTAAGGTGAATATAGTCTGAAGATTTGCTGACCAGCTCACACTCCAACAGTTCAGTGCGATGATGAACGCTATATAAACACAAGGTTGAATGAAAGAGTTACATAATTTGTATAATGGCACCTGAAACTGCATTTTGCGATTGTAGTGTGTTATGAGATTGCGGGCAGAATTGCAGCGATTCTGCCACAATCCCAAAACGCCAAGTGTGAATGGAGTCTGAAAAAAACACAGGTCCATCCTGTTCCCATGTGTGTGTGGTTTTTATGCTCTAACAATTCCCATTAATTCAAACTAGTTCTCATGTATGTAGTGATTCTATAGTGTTTACTGATTTCTGTAAGAATTCTGTTGTGATTATTATTTTTATTATTCATTATTCTTATATCATAGCTACATAGATAGTCAGTTTTATTTAAATACAAAAGTCCATCAATTTCAAACAATAGAAAAAAAAAACTAGAAAACCTCCATATACACAAAACTATACTCAGTTGATCCAGAGGAAGGCAAAAACAAACAAAAAAAAAAAAACAATAAAGCATGATCCAATCTTTCCTGATCCCCCAGAAGGCAATTGGATATTCCTTGGATCAACAATCTCTGGTGCTATTACCTATAAATCTTAGTATCCAGTTATATTGTGTGCCTTTAGGAATGCATCTATCTCTTTTTTAAAACAAACTGTTGAGCTAGACGTAAAGCGTGTCCCCTTGTACTTTGTTATGAGCTGCAAGTGAATAACTCTGTACCAAGTTCACTATATGGACCACCTATCTATATTATATATGATAGCCATATTCACCCTTAATCATTCCTACTCAAGAAATAATAATGTAATAGTTAATTAATCGTGCGAGTATCAGCGGTAAAACAATGGAGCCTCCATCATTTTACGACTGATGCTGACATGATTACTTACCGATTGCTGTTTCAACCATCTCCTGCCATGGATCGGTTTGGCCAGGAGCTCTGTGTTTTGAGTCTCCAAAACATTTTGATGCATTGTGTTAAGCCCCGATGAAGGGAGATATGACCCCCCCCCCCCCCCCCCCCAAAATGCCTTGGCTGTCTTTAAGAAACAATCTTAATATATTGGTGTTCATTTTGGTCTCAGTACAACTGCAGCTGGTATTTTGTATCTTGTGGGAGTTTTTTTTGTTTTTTTTTTTTTTTGTTTAATAATGTGAAAAAGGTTATTTTGCAGTTCTGAGATCTCCATATTGCTTTGCAATAGGACTGTCAAGATCTGTACTACATGCATTTGTGCTTTGTATGTACAGCTGCTGTAGGCTTTGTGGAATTAATAATGTATAATACATTAAAAAAAAAGTATAAGCTAAAAAAAACAGCTTACCAATGCCAATGGCGCTGATGAGTTTCACAACCATGGCTGGAGCATGACACGGGGCAAACAGCGGTTCTATTATGTACCGTCCAAACGCCAGACAGACCACGGCGATATTTGCTGGCCTAGAAAGCACACACTAGAATAATTCATACATGAAACCATAAGACATGGATCTAATGGGCTGGAATTATTCAAGCATTTGAAAGAAGAACTGTCTGTGTCACCATAGTAACCCATTTCCAACTGTCATTTTTCCTGTGTAGGTTAAGAAGAGGAATAATCTGATTGGCTGCAATGAGCAGATTTCAGGATCCTAGCACAGGCAGAACAGTTGGACTCATGATGTCTATAGCATCCTCCCTTTCCATCCTCAATGCTTCATTTAGGGCCCATTCACACCACTGCTTTGCAATAATGCAATGAATCGGCTGCCTTTGTGCAAGACACGCTAATGGACCCTAAAGAAAGGGAGCAGTTGATTCTGCTTTTTAACACCTTTTTAACAAGCCATATTAAACCCAAAAGCAAACATTAATATATTGCAGCTTACCAATTCTTAGTTGTGATGGCTGCATTCCTTTTCTTTTTTTAGGCTTTCTTTCACCTGGTGATCCAGCTGGTAATATAATGTGTGTGATTCTGCAGAGCCGGCCTGCACTGCAACAGTAACGCCACAGTGCACGGTGGTTAAAAAGGTTTTAAATACGGGTTACAACCCCTGTCAGGTTTTCGCTGTTGGTGTCCCTGCTGGAGAGATTTACCCTGCCCTGGAGACATGACATGAAAGGAGAGGAAAGCTCCACGCAGCATAGAGAACCCCACCTCAGACACTTCCCCTTTGGGACATTTACTATGAGATGGCTGTGCCGGAACATCACTTTCGTTACATATTCTGATGGGTAATGACTTTCTGACAGGACACCCCCTCTTTTTTGCTTTGGTGACAACAGGTATAACCCTCATTTACCCTCACTTTTTTTGCACAGAATTATCCAATTATTTACAGTCAGACATTCTTGGTTTACAAATGCAAATTGCCTGGTTGTCATGTTGATCCTCACTCTTGAACAATCCCAATGCCAGTATGTAAAAGATTTGCATACTGACTTTACTCTGAATATCCTAACCTGCACACTTGTTTCAGGTCAGGGACTCAAAAAGGATGAGGACTGGCATGACAGTCAGGCATCCGACATTTTCACATTGGGGTGTGACAGGTTACCGTATCATAACAAATTCAGCCCACAGCCTCAAGAAGGCAGGGATGGGCCCCAGAGTCTCCAGCAAGTAGATGTAGTGCCCACCGGATTTCTTTATAGATGTGCCAAGGTCAGCATAAGACAGGGCGCCTGGATCACACAAGAGAGACAGACATTCCTGTTATACATTGGAGGAGATTTACAAAGGCTCATTAGCAGTCTGCAAGTTCTCTTACTCAAAATACCTGATTATATAACATACATAGAGCTAAATCACCTACGCAGGGGGACTTGTGTTCACACTGACTGTGGAATAGTCTAATTCTATGTTCAATAGAGAAATGCACAAATGCTATTTAACACTAAACTATATCCTTATTCTCCAAAAATAATCCCTACACATCTACTACCCAATGGCCCTGTAACCTATTTTTCATGAAATTATTTCTTTCTGTGTTTTTCTACCTCCTTGTAATGTCTTTCGTGAGCTCCTGAACCATTCCTTCTTCCCCTTACTCCCCTTTGCTTGGAACAAGCAGTATACATTAGTTGTGGTCATATGCATTGCTCTATGCACACTATATAGTCCATAGTCCATATCTGGAGTGCATGTAGCCATCCTCTAATAGGAATGTGGTTCACAGCTGGGAAAAAGGAATTTGGAGTTAAAGTTTTACTAAACCCAGGACCCTGCATTTACTATATCTGGTCTCCCACAGTACACAGAATATGGAAATGCAATTACAGTGGGGACGGAAAGTATTCAGACCCCCCTTCAATTTTTCACTCTTTGCTTTATTGCAGCCATTTGCTAAAAATCATTTAAGTTCATTTTTTCCCCTCATTAATGTACACACAGCACCCCATACACAGAATTGTTGACATTTTTGCAGATTTATTAAAAAAGAAAAACTGAAATATCACATGGTCGTAAGTATTCAGACCCTTTGCTCAGTATTTAGTAGAAGCACCCTTTTGATCTAATACAGCTATTAGTCTTTTTGGGAAAGATGCAACAAGTTTTTCACACCTGGATTTGGGGATCCTCTGCATTCCTCCTTGCAGATCCTCTCCAGTTCTGTCAGGTTGGATGGTAAACATTGGTGGACAGCTATTTTTAGGTCTCTCCAGAGATGCTCAATTGGGTTTAGGTCAGGGCTCTCGCTGGGCCATTCAGAGATTTGGATGTATCCGAATCTCCGAATGAAATAGTAACGTTAGTTTGTTTTGTTTATTCATTTTCTAACGAATTCCAAATTTTCAGAACGATTAGAATTTGGATCAAAAAAATGATCGACCGATTTGAATTTTGTGTAAAGAATAGCTGGTGATGCCACCTGATGACCCCGCCCCCATGTGACATCAACGACCAGTGCATGCTGGGTCAGTGATGTCACAAGGGGGCGGTGCAACCAGGTGATGATGGCAGATAGCCCCGCCCTTTACCTATTTAAGAACTGTCAGATGGCGGAACTGGCAGATGATGGTAGCCTTTATCACGGGTGGATCTTTTTATTTTTAGGGTCCGGCGGTGCGGGGGGCATCTTGATTGACAATGGATCTACATTGGGGAACATTGTTTTTTTTTTTTTTTTTTTTTTTTTTTAAACAATAAGCTTTTATTGATGTTAAAATATAGCATTTGTACAATCATACTAACATTTGTACATGAGTATCATATAAAAATATAACTGTATATAATTGAATTTAATGATAGAGTATTTTACTAGGGAAACCAACAAGATGGCTTTGTAATCAGCCTATCTTTACATCAATTGTTTATTTGAAATACTCTGAATTTATGTATCAAAATATATTATTTAATTCAAGAGAAAATTAAATTCAAGGGTCTATAAAAATACCCTTCTAAATATATATAGTAACAGAAATGAAAAGTAAAGAGAGGGAAAGAAGAGTAAATAAAATCATTGTTTGTTTTTTTATTTTTAATAAAAGAATTGTCAAAAACTGTGTGTGTGTGTGTTTTTTTTTTTTTTTTCTTTTTGACACTTTTTTGGTGAATGAGTATGGGGTACAATGTACCCCATACTCATTCGCATGGGGGGGGTGGAATCTGGGGGCTCTCGTCCCCTCCCTTTCCTGACCTGCTGGGCTGCATGTTCGGATAACGGTCTTGTATGGATTTTGGGAGGGACCCCACGTCGTTATTTTTTTAAATTCCGGCGTGAGGTTCCCCTCAAAATCCATACCAGACCCAAAGGGCCTGGTATGGATGGGGGGGGGGGGGGGGGGCAGTGAGTTTTTTTTTTTTTTTTTTTTCACATTTTTGTATCGCCGGTAATAGTTTAATAGTTTTTTTTTTTTTTTTTTTTTCAAGGAAGCTTTCAGCCAGGAAAATCAATTTAAATATCTTTTTTTTTTCTTTATATATGTCTGTTTTGCTGCAGCAGGTTCTATACATGGTACAGATGCGCCACTTTACAGGCAAACTAAGAGGACCCCCCCAGGCACTATATTTAACCACTTCAGCCCCGGACCATTTGACTGGCCAAAGACCAGAGCACTTTTTGCGATTCGGCACTGCGTTGCTTTAACTGACAATTGCGCGGTCCTGCGACGTGGCTCCCAAACAAAATTGACGCCTTTTTTTCCCCACAAATAGAGCTTTCTTTTGGTGGTATTTGATCACCTCTACGGTTTTTATTTTTTGCGCTATAAACAAAAAAATAGCGTCAATTTTGAAAAAAAAAAGCATTAATTTTTACTTTTTGCTATAATAAATATCCCCTATAAAAAAACTTTTTTTTCCTCAGTTTAGGCCGATACGTATTCTTCTACATATTTTTGGTAAAAAAAATCGCAAGAAGAGTTTATTGATTGGTTTGCGCAAAAGTTATAGCGTCTACAAAATAGGGGATAGTTTTATAGCATTTTTGTTAATATTTTTTTTTTTTTTTTACTAGTAATGGCGGCGATCAGCGATTTTTTTTTGGCGGACAGATCGGACACTTTTGGCGCTATTTTGGGACCATTCACATTTATACAGCGATCGGTGCGATTAAAAATACATTGATTACTGTGTAAATGTGACTGGCAGTGAAGCGGTTAACCACTAGGGGGCGCTTTAGGGGTTAAGTGCGTGCTAGGGAGTGATTCTAACTGTGGGGGGGCGTGGCTATGTGTGACACAACACTGATCACCGCTCCCGATTCCAGGGAGCTGTGATCGGTGTCCTGTCACTAGGCAGTTCTTTCTCTCCGTGAGACGATCGCAAGTATCCCCGCGGACATCGAGTCTGCAGGACCCGCGTTCACACTCACAGAGATCGCAGCGGGAACGCACGCGCCCGCAAGCCGCTTCTTAAAGGGCAACGTACAGGTACGTTAATATGCCTGTACGTGCCCTTCTGCCGACGTATATTGGCGTGAGTCGGTTGGCAAGCGGTTAAAGGAATTTTTCATTTTTATTGTTTCACTTTAAGCATCATTCATATCACTGCTCTTCTAAAAACAATCTTTAAAAATAAAAACATTTTGCATTGATACATGTCCTCCAGTGCAGTACCCAGGCCCCTATACCCTTTTTATGTCCAAAAGCTTGCATATAGGCCTTTAAAATTGGGACTTTTGATTCAAGTTCGGGTCCCATAGATTTTAATAGGGTTCATGGTTTGGGTCTGAACTTTTTCCATGTTCGGGAGTTCTGGTGCAAACTGAACCAGGGAGGGTGTTTGGCCCATCTCTAGTCATTGGGGAGGTATTTGTACTGTCCTGGCATTTTAGGGCCTCAAGAAATTAGGCCATCAGTACATCAGAACTGATGAATTTTCAAATATTGCATATAAATCATAGTTTGTAGACTCTATAACTTTCACACAGACTAAATAATATACACTGATTTATTTTATTATTTTTGTTTTTTTACTAAAGAAATGTAGCAGAATACATTTTGGCATAAATTTATAAAGAAAAATTATTTATTTGCAAAATTTTAAAACCGAAACTAAAAAAACGTGGGGATTTTTTTCAAAATTTTCAGTATTTTTTTTTTTTCTTTAATGCAGCAAGAAAAAAAAAAACCCAGTAATGTGTAAATATCACCAAAATAAAGCTGTATTTGTGTGAAAAAATTGTATAAATTTAGTTTGCATACAGTGTTGCATGACCGTGAAATTGCCAGTTAAAGTAGCGCAGTGCTAAATAGCAAAAAAATGCTATGATCATGAAGGGGATAAGACCTTCCAGAGATCAAGTGGTTAATAGTCCTTTTTTCTGTTGATCGAACTTGATAGATGTGTGTGGGCAGGGGTCACTCTGTTGCCCCTTTAAGATAGATGCACCTATAAAATCTTTTCAGGAAAGAGAATGTAGTTAATTTCCTCCTGGTAGGATCATATAAATATCTGGGTTGAAGCTTAGCAGAGGGATTAGGGTCTTTGGCTGGCTGATGGGAAGATAGGAGACAGAGTAGAGGGGTGACTTAGGCCTGGTACATACCCGTGGAGTTGAACAAAAAAAAAACTGTCAGTTCTGGTCAGAGCCCTTATACTAACCATGCAAGGTTAGATTAGCGATCTCCCCTGCTGAGCTGTTGTGTTCTGACAGAGGGACGCCCCCCAGGCTGAGAGCGCTGATTGGGAGTCGGTCAAATGCTGGTTTTCCGGACCGGCATACACACGGGCCGGATGTTGACCATTTTTTTTTTTAAACGGCCGTTGTCTCCCGACATTTGGCCTCTGTGTATACCCGGCTTTAGAAAACAGCACCATTGTTCTTTATTACCCCTGCTATCAGGCAAAGGTACACTACCATTCCATAAAGAACTGCTGATTGATAGTTGGAAGAATTATTATTCTCATGGACATGTGCCAAGATCCATTATAATAAAATTGAATTAGACTGAGCTTGTGGCCGCTTTATGTGTCTGAAGTGGATCATTAGTACCCTTGCTGCTGTGAAGTGAGAATGTACCTTGTTAAGCTATGCTATTGCTAGATTCATTTTATGAGGTACCCACCGGGAGAAGTAGGATTCTCGTGTAGCCGACTGTGCAAATTTGGTCAGGCTAGCGAATGGTTGAGGACAGGGCTGGCCCAAGACAATGTGCTGCCTGGTTCCAAGAATGAAATAGGCAGCAGAGCTGGGCAGGTAGAGCGGAGCCCACAGTGCTTGGGCATCAATTTGCCGCCCCTCTCAAAGTGGGACCTATGGAAGAGCCAGCCCTGGTTGGGGATGGGGAAGTGAGAGCCTGTACTCTGGAACCACACGCAAGTCATCAAGCCTAATGCAGTGAGTATCCCCCAGTTAGAGGAATGATGTGACAGAAGTGACCAGGTGGTGAGTGTGTGCAAATGGCACACCTCGTTTGGGCACACCGTACGTACAGGTGTGAAGGTGGAGAAGAGTGATTTGAGAGCTGTGGACTGTGAGTACAGCCAGTGTGTGGCCTAAGAGAGCCCTGATACAGGCGGTCCCTGGAGGAGTACATGTGGGTAATTCAGTCTCGTTCTGGGACCTGCTTACATGTGTCTGTTTTTTGTACCTTCCTTTGTTTTACCTATTTATACAACTCTGTCAACTTTTTTGAAATGTATTAATAGTTTTACTTCAGAATTGTGTGACATTTTACATACTGCATACTATTAAATAAGCCCAACAGCTGCTAATATGTGCGGCTTCCAAGTCTAAGGGAAAAGTTTTTTGGCTGCAGAATGTCTGACCTGTAGGAGAAAAACAAGAATTCCCAAGAGGGGTTACTAAGAAACCTCACAATTTAGCCAGGTTTTCTGCAGCTGGGTTAACTTTACAAACTTTACTTTATGTGGTGACTCTTATGAATGTGTACAAACTGTTCTCCTCTCAAAAAAAAACTGTTTACAGATGTACACACATATATAATATCTGTTCAGATGAAGTGAAAGTGGTTTGTGGTTGGAGCTACTGGACTTAGGGCAGCTGTTTATGTGTGGGACCCGTTGACAGATGTGCCCTCTCAGGTAGGTACCTACTAACACCAATGATCTGATTATTTATTTATCTACACTGACTAATAACCTAAGGGGAACTTGACTCCAACCACCAATGTATGGGGACACATTACGACTGACCACCAATGTAAGGGGCACTTCAACCTAACCACCATGTACGGAGACACTTCACCACTGATCATCATTGTAAGGGTGTACATCGCCACTGACCACCAATGTAAGGGGGCACTTCACCTCTGACCACCAATATAAGGGGGCACTATACCGCTGACCACTAATGTAATGGGGACATCATCCTGGCCACCAATGTACGGGGGCACTTCACCAATGACCACCAATATATGTAAGGAGACACTACACCACTGACCACCAATGTAAGATGGCACATCATTACTGACTATCATTGTTAGGGGGCACTTCACCCCTGTCCACCAATCTATGGGGCACTTTCTCCCTAACCATTAATGTTTGAAAGCACTTCACCCTGGCCACCAATGTATGGGGGCACTTCACCCTAACCACCAATAAATGGGGGCACTACACCACTGACCAATGTAAGTTGCACATCACTACTGACCACCAACGTAAGGAGGTACTTCACCAGTTATCACCATTGTCTGGGGGCACTTGACACTGACCATCAATGTAAGGGGCACTTCACCACTTATCACCATTGTATAGGGACACTTCACACTGATCATCATTGTATGGGGACACTTCACACTGATCACCAATGTAAGAGGTCACTTCACTACTAATTACCATTGTATAGGGACACTTCACACTGACCACTAGTGTGAGGGGGTATTTTACTAGTAATCACCATTGTATGGGGACACTTCACCCTGACCAACAATGTGACGGGTTCATTTACCCACTAATCGCCATTATATAGGGTCACTTCACACTGGCCACCAATGTAAGAGGGCACTTCACTTCTTAACACAATTATATGAGGACACTTCACACTGACCACCAATGTAATGGAGCATTTCACCACTGACCACCAGTGTATGGGGCATTGCATCCTGCCCACCACTGCTCAGAAGCACTTCACCCTGGTCTCCAGTGTATTGGGGTATGTCTCCCTGACCAATGTAAGGGGCCACATCAATATGACCACCAATTTTTTTTTTTTAGGGCACTTCACCCTAATCACCAATGTAAGGGGACACTACACCACTGACCACCAATGTAAGGGGGCACTTCACCACTGACCACCAATATATGGGGTAACTACACCACTGGCCACCAATATAAGAGGACACATCTCTACTGACCATCATTGTAAGTGGGCACTTCATCACAGACCATCAATGTACGGGAGCACTTCACCCAGACCACCAATATATGAAGGAACTTCAATAAACCAGTGTAGCCAGACCACTTTGCAATGATGGCAGCAAGTGGGTGGAGCTGAGATCTCAGGTACAGAGAACTCACCCATGAAAGTCCATGTGAGCCATTTAGGACGAAGCAACAATTTGAAGCACAGTACTCACCGCACATGGAGAGGAGCCCACAAGCCAACCAGATGATCAGTGACAGCCCCACATTGCCAGAGTTTTTCAGGACCCCTTTAGGAGATATAAAGATACCACTACCAATGATGGTACCGATTGTTAAGGTGATGGCTCGGATCAGAGTTATCTTCTTCCGCAGGTAGACTTTCCCAGAATCTCCTGACATATCCTGGGAAGCCCCCATGTCTGTATAGCTGCAGCCTGCAATTCTTCACCCCTTACAGAAGAAAAATTCCGAGAGATTGTGGAATGGTCAGGAACAAGGCTGTCTCTCTCTTCAGCTCCTGATCACAGTCCCTGTGCTGTGGGAGGTCCAGAGGCTTGTGTGTCACTGCTGCATGGGGCTTTCAAAAACACAGTGAAAGCACATTACATCTGGGGGGACATGGGGGGTACCCAAATATGCCCTGCAGCGCATCAGCAAAATCTCTGCTACTGCATGCTGTTTTCTTTCTAAAATACACAAGGGCTGCAGAACTCAATCACAAGTCCAGATGATTTATGAAAACTGGAGTCTGGAACAACCAATTATTCAATGAATCATGAAATGCAACGTGCTTCATTTTAAGGGAGGAGCTACAGGGGTAATTTTCTGTAGCAAAATCACTTGCAATCACTAAGGACAAGAGCATACTAGGGTTCCATGCCAAATAAACCACTATAAAGGGCAGAGAAATATTCCTCTGTTTACACATTGCTGCTTCACTGGACAGCAAATTTACACTTTTATACAAGCTGTACACTCACTACTTTACATTGTAGCAAAGTGTAATTTCTTCAATGTTGTCACGTGAAAAGGTATAATAAAATATTTACAAAAATGTGAGGGGTTACTCACTTTTGTGAGATACTGTATATATGAAAACCATGCTTCCCCTTGATCATTTAAATGTTTTGTATACAGACATAACAGTTTGCTTTTCTCAGAACAGAAGAGCTGGTTGGAGTCTTGGCACTGTTATTCCTTCACTTCCAGTTAGTGTATCTTGCTGCAATCATCCATGTAGAGGGGCCCAATGCTGTATCCTTGCTATGGGGTCAGCTCTCTGCCAATTACTGACATCCCAGGGGCACGGTCTCCCTGCAGGACATACAGTAACAGGGTACTTGTCTCAGCCAACCCCAAAATCTGCAGCCAACTTGACTGAAACTAGAGGTAGAGAAACAACAGCCAAGCCTCAACATACGTTCACATATATGCGGGTGCAGGAGTGCGTGTAAATCGCACACATGTGCACAGTCGCAAAACTAGGTGCTGCACAGAAAACTCTTAATGGCACCCCACACACTGAAAAACAAGATGCAGTTTCCCACGGCCGCATTTTAAAAAAGGACATTTTCCTTGCAGAAAAAAAAATACAAAACAAAAAAAAATAAATCACATGTAAATGTCAGTAAAAGACATAAGAAACATACTTCAGTACAACACATCAAACTATAAAAACATAAGGTGGGTAAATGCACTTTTTCAGGCTAGGTTCACACTTGTGTGCTGTGGTAGTAAATAGAAGCTTTAGTAAGGGTTTGCATTAAAATTGTCCTTCCACTGGCCAATTTTTACACAACTATATCATGAGAGCTGGTGCTAGTACCAGGACAGGGTCATCCAGTGCCCTGGCCCCCGAGTGAAGATTCAAAACTGCACTGGTTCTCGATGAGCCTCTCAGCCTAGGAGGTGGTGATATTGTCTGTATTGCTGTAGTAGCAAGTCTTGGTGCGGAACCAGGGAATGCCATGTAGCCCAGCTGAATTTCTCCATCCCCATTTTTTAACTGATGTGATTTGGCTAATAGTAGTTTGGGTGTTGTTGCTTTTGGGGGGTCAGAGATGAGGTCTGTACTGGGGAGGTGGGGGTGGAGAAAGAAATTTATAGTGGTGTTTCTTCCAGTGACATCACCAGTGCAAGGATATTTTTTCTTCTCAGTGACACCACCAGCTGCAGGGACATTTTTCCTTCCAGTGACACCACCAACTCAGGGCTATTTTTTTATTTTTAGTGACAGCCCTGATACAGGGAATTTTTTTTCCTTTCAGGGACACCACCATCCCAGGGACATTTTTTCCATCACCCAATATCTGTGCACTGATCTTAAACTTTTCAGCTCACTGCAGTGTACTAAAACATTGGAACTATTTCACTGCATGCCACAAACATTTTGGCGTGCACTGCTATTGACCCAGTCTTCTTCTCTACCCAATAGGTTGAGGTGTCCATAAGGAGGGGGTTGGTAGGGTGCCAGTAGGTGCCTGGGGGAAAATTGCAGTTTTGCTTCTTCACACTGGATGACCTTGTTCCAGCACTACCTGTATGACAAGGACTCTCTCATTGTTTGACATAGGCACTGGTAGTTTTGAGGCTTCCCTTGCCTTTTTCTTCTTTTTTTTTTACAATAGCTTGCCTATTAGTCATACAGTTGGCCAGAATTGACTAAAAACCAAACTGTTTTAAGATTACGCTGTTAAAAAAAAAAGTTTGCGACATTTAGACTTCACTACAGTACTCCACAAAGTTTGAATTAGCTGAACACCTAATTGAATGAGTTGCAAGAAAGAAATTTGCATGATTCCCCAATTAACACAGACAGTGCTGACAGGGGGATTCCTCCTGCTGAGCAATTGTTTGCTCCCAGCGGGGGAAAGCGGGGGAAGCCGTCCCCGCCAGGAGAAGACAGTGATTATCACTAGCGGCTGCAATATATCGCAAGAGAATCCGGCAAGTTGGTTGTACCCAAGTTGTTCAAACGATCAACTTAGTACATTCAGCCTGCACATTAACTGTTTGAATCTCAGCCGGTTCCTGCCAAACCGGCCAAGATTCAAATCATGTATGACCGGTCTTAGTGCAGACTTCTGGGAAAATCAGTAAGCCAATCACATAAGCAGGATATTACATTCTCAGGGGCGTTCTGTATATAATCTGTGTACAGAACACCTCCAAGTAGCCACATTGCATTGCATTTTACAGAAAATGACTGCTCTGCAAACTGAAAGGCTCAGTTCACACGACCGCAAATCGCACAGGAACGCTGTGCATCCCTGTTCTCTGTTTCAGGGACGAATCAGAGCCAAATCTTTGCCTGAATGGGTAGCACAGTGGTGTAGTGGTTGGCACTTCCACCTAGCAGCAAAAAGGGTCACTGGTTCGAATCCTGACCACGAGACCATCTGCCTGGAGTTTGCATGTTCTCCCTGTACCTGCGTGGGTTTCCTCCGGGTACTCCGGTTTCCTCCCACACTCTAAAGGCATGCTGGTAGGTTAATCGGATCCTATCTAAATTGGCCCTAGTATGTATGAATGTGTGTTAGGGACCTTAGGTTGTAAGCTCTTAGAGGGTAGGGACTGATGTGAATGTACAATGTATATGTAAAGCACTGCATAAATTGATGGCGATATATAAGTGCCTGAAATAAAATAAATAAATTTGGCCCTGAAACAGAGCCAAAGACACACAGCGTTTCTGTGCAAGCCACTCCGCAGCTGCCTCTGAGATATGTGAACCAGCTCCATAGAGAGCCGGTCACGTTCTCCTGCTATGCAAATTGGATGTGGGGAAACCTGCATAGGTGTGAACCCACCCAAAAGAAAAGGTAATTTTTTTTTTTTTTTTTTTTTACCCCAAACCCCTCCACCCTTCCCCCCCAAGCAGACCTCTATTTCCTTTTCCCTTTCTCCGATGTGGTTACTGGATACCCCCTTGGGACATCTCACTTCGAGACTAATTCGGCATATGAAGGGGAATTCCTAAAGGTCAACCACATTGCCCATCTACCTCTCCTCGATGCATCATCTCTAAGAAGCCCCTCTATATCCCCTTTCTCTAAAATATACAGTCCCTGTATTTTAAGCAGCCAGTCCCTAATATTAGGACCTTCTGTGTTTTGCCAATTCTTGGGGATTTCACTTTTTGCGGTGTTTAATAGTACTGGAATTAAAGACATATTGTACTCCCTCTTACCTCCTTCCGCACTGTGGAACAAACAAATCCATGGGTCACATGGTACTGATCTGCCCGTGATCGTTTTAATTATTTGGATTACTTTTACCCAGAATTTTTTGACCACTGGGCAGCTCCACCAAATGTGAGCCATGGATCCCGGCATCCCACATCCCCTCCAGCAATTAGGGGACCTATCTGGTTGATTTTTATTAATCTGTACGGGCGTGGCATACCATCTGGATAGGCATTTATAATTTGACTCTATTGTTTTTATGTCAGAAGCCGTACTGTGTGTGGCTTTTAGTATGTTGCCCTTTGCGTTTTCATCTAATGATACCCCAAGGTCTATCTCCCATTTCTTAACGAATGGTGGCATTTCCAACTCCTCCGCACTCAGTAATATTTTATATATGGCCGAAATGTAACCTTTCAGCTTATTATTATTAAATAACTTCTCTATTGGCAAAAGATTGTTCTCCTCCCGTATCGGAGCCGGGAGGCTTTTAACAAAGTGCGATAGTTGTGTATACCGCCATCGGTCAAGCCTCATTAGCTCTCTATATGTGGTTATGTGCTCATACGTGCCTATTTTCCCTTTCTTCATAATGTGTTTAACTTGTGTCTTGTTGTTTATAATCCAGTTGCCCCCCACTTCCTCCATCCCTGGAGGAAACAGCTCATTATTTTTAAAAAAAATCAATGGTGAATTGTATTCCCACCCGTTTGAAGTGTGCATCCAATCCCAAATTTTAAAAGTGTGCTGTGTAATAGTGTGTGTATTTGGACCTAGTGTTCTACAACCTGGGGGATTCCAAAGTATTGTGTTCAAACGTGCTCCACTTAAACCTATTTCCAGGTTGACCCATCTTTTGGTGGTCTCTCCCTTAACCCAGTCAACTGCTCGTGCTATTGCTATTGCGTAATGATATTTTTTAAAGTCCGGGAGGGCCAGTCCCCCATAGGCTTTCCCTCTACATAATTCTTTGTGTGCTACCCTTGGTCTCTTATTTTTCCAAATGAAACCCTTTAGTATTTGTGTTAACTTTTTAAAATAAGTTTGAGGCAATGGGATAGGCAACATTTGCATCTTATAAAATACCTTTGGGGCCAGCGCCATTTTTACTGCATTGATTCGCCCTATCCATGAGGTCGGGCAGTGACTCATCCTCTTCGTCTCTAATCGGACTTCATCCAGCAGGGGCAGAAAATTCAGGGCATACGTCCTCTGCATAGAGTTTGTCAACTTAACCCCTAGATATTGAATATTGTCCCTTACTGGGAAGTTAAAAGTGTCCCTGATCCAGACCTCATCCCTCCTGTCCATGCCGACACTCAGAGCCTCTGATTTTCCCAAGTTGATCTTGTAGTTTGATAACTCACTGTATTTCTTGATGATCGCTAATATGTTAGGGATCGAGATCCTCGGGTTTGTGATGTATAGGAGGACGTCGTCGGCATATGCAGCCAATTTATGTTCCTCTTTCCCTACCATACACCCCTTAATATCAGGATTTTTACGGAGAGCAGCTAGCAACGGCTCCAGTGTCAACACGAACAGGAGGGGGGACAACGGACAGCCCTGTCTAGTGCCGTTTTTCATCTCAAACTGAGCTGAGGGGGAATTGTTGACCCTGACAAAGGCGGAGGGGTGGTGATACAGAACTTTCATCCATTTTAGCATTTTTTCTCCCACCCCCATGGCTTCCAACGTTTTGAACATGAAACCCCAGTCTACCCTGTCAAAGGCCTTTTCGGCGTCAATTGACAGGAATAGACCTGGGGTTCCATTGCTCTTGAAGGCCTCCATCAGGAGCAAGGACCGCACCCCATTATCTTTGCTTTCTCTCCCGGGGACAAAGCCCGTCTGATCCGGATGGGCCAGGTACGCCATCTTTCCCCTAAGTCTGGATGCAAGCACCTTTGCGTACAGTTTAGTATCAGCGTTTATAAGCGCTATAGGTCTGTAACTGGAGCAAAGGGTGCGGTCCTTGCCCTCCTTGGGGATCAGGGTCACCGCTGCCAGCAGAGCTCCCTTGCTCATCTCTCCCTGGGATCCTAATTCATTCCACAGCCTACACATCCTCGGGATCAGTGTTTTTCCAAATGTTTTAAAGAAGTCCGCTGTAAAGCCGTCCGGTCCTGGGCTTCTCCCCGGGGGAGAGGAACCCAGGGCAAGACTAATTTCCTCCTCTGTTATGGGTCTATCAAGTTCTTTTGAGTCTGATTCGGACAGTTTATGCAACCCTGCTTCTGTAAGAAAGGCCTCTGCGCTATTGTTGGTCCCTTTGTTACCCCCTGATTTGCTCACTGAGTATAGGGCTTTGAAGTAATGCCTAAATTCTTCTCCAATTTCCCCCGAAGCGTATTTAAATAATCCATTTTTGTTTTGTATCTTGTCTATAAAATTTATGTCCCGTTTTTTCCTCAAAGTTTTGGCCAGGTGTTTTCCTGCTTTGTTACCCCACTTGAACCTTTCTCTTGTGAATCTGTTCATTATGTGTTGCGTCTCCTGATCCATTAAGTCCCTCAATTCATCTCTTTTGGTGGTTAGGTGCATCAATAGAGTCTTGTCCGGGCCTCTGTAAGCTTTATGTAGCTGCTCTAACCTAAAAATGTCTGCAATGAGTGCTTTTTTTCTTTTTGTTCTTTCTTTTTTCAACCCTGCACCTATCGAGATCAGTATCCCTCTTATGTATGCTTTAAAGGTTTCCCAGACCATCATCCCCCCTATTTCGCCCGTATCGTTGGTTAGAAAAAAATCGTCTATCTCCCGCTGAATTCTTTCTACGGTTTTGGGGTCTTTGATTAAGTTCTCGTTTAAGCGCCACGTAAACGGGGGTTTGTGCATCTCTTTTAGTTTTAATTTCATCATAACGGGAGCATGGTCTGATAATGTTCGAATCCCAATCTTAGTCTCGACTACTGAGTCCACCAATCTGTGATCTACCAGGAGATAGTCTAGTCTAGAATGTGTATTATACACGGGGGAAAAAAAGGAATAATCCCTCACCCCCGCATGCTGAATCCTCCACATATCTAACAACTGGCTGTCATGTAGTTTGGCCCCTACTCTTCGCAAAGTGCTTTTGCTCATCCCCCGCGTATTTGATGAGCTGTCTAAAGATGGGTCAAAACAAAAATTAAAGTCCCCTGCTACAATCACCTCTCCCTCTCTAAAATCCAGTAGCTCATTTAGGACCCTCATCAAAAATTTTGGTGGGTCTCTATTTGGGCAGTAGATGTTAGCGAGGGTGAGAATTCTCGCTCCTAGCCTAATTTTTAAAAACAAAGAACGCCCCTCCGAGTCGCTCTTCCTATCTATCAGGCAGAAATTGACATTTTTCCCGAAACCAATTGCCACCCCCTTAGCTCGCTTTGTTGGAGAATCACTGTAGAACCAGGATGGGAGATATTTTGAGTAAAGTTTTATATTGGCGTTATATGAAAGATGGGTTTCTTGTAAAAATACTACCTCAGCTCTGAGGTGGTGTAGTTCTTTTAGTAGTTTATGTCTCTTGTTAGGGGAGTTTAGGCCCTTAACGTTATATGTTAAGCATAAGAAATCCATTTGACCTAGGCCTTGTGCCATATTAAGAACGTTGTGAAAAAGGAGTGATCTTCTATGAAAAGTAAGTCTGCCCTGGGTGGCCCCCCCCTTGCCCTCCCCCCTCCCCCCCCTCTCGTTTCCCAGCGTCCCCTACCCCCCCCCAGCACCCACCCCCCTCCCCTCTCCCCCCCGCCCACCTCCCGCCATTACTAGGCAAGTGGATCGCAGGGTAGACATCTATATACGCCCGCTCTGCGACCCATGTGCCCTGGGGTGGATCTCGGTACAGAGGTGGCGTCGGTGACTACTTTCGCCAGTTATAACAAATACCTGGTCCCATCCTCGTTATCCATCCTCCTCCCTCCCACCTCCCCAGCCATATCCCCCGCACCCGCCCCCCCCCCCCTCGAAGAGCTCTACGGGAAGACATTTTCAGGGATGGCAGGAACCCCAATTTCAAGTTGCCCACAAAAGTCCTGTAAGTCCTCCATTTGTCTCAGGGTGCAGGACCTGCCTTCCTTAGTTACTGTCAAGGACAGCGGAAACCCCCATCTGTACTTTAGGTTTGCATCTCTTAATAAGTCCAATAGGGGCCTCAGCTGTCTCCTTCTTGCCAATGTACCGGCCGATAAATCAGAATAGATCTGTATCTCTTGGTTATTAAATTTAATCGGCCGTGCCCCTCTTAGTCTAGCCCAGATGTTGGCTTTGTCCTCGAACTGATGAAATTTCACGATAATGTCTCTGGGTGTGTCGCCTCTTAAATTATGGGGTTTCCTAATTCTGTGAACACGGTCAATTTTCAGATCACTATCTGGGTTTTTCCCCATGAGGGGGTTAAAAAGCTCTTTGCAGACTAGGAACAAGTCCTCATCTCTGTGTTCTGGCAGTAGTCTGATCCTTAAATTTTGACGTCTGTTTTGGTTTTCTTGTTCTTCCATTTTAAATAACAGCTCTCTGTGTCCCCTCTGTAGTGTTTTTACTTGTTTTTTTAAAGTGGCTATTTCTACTCCTTGTTGTTCCACCTCCTTCTCCATCCCCTCCACTCTTGCTAGAAGATGTCCCATGTCAGTTCTCACATTCAAGAGTTCAGCTTTAATTACTTTTTCTAAGTTCACAAACATATCTTGTATTTCCGTTTTTGTAGGGAGCACCTCTCTAGACGGGTCTGTCTCCATATTAAACATTAAGGGTCCTTCCGTGTGTGTCTCGGAGGTAGCGGCCCCCCCCTGGACTCCTTTACTTTTGGGGACTGCCTTTTTTCTGTCCTTAGTATCCATTGGCTCTTGTTGTTTATTGTCCGAACTAGGGCTTTTAAGGAATTTTTGAATAGTGCTTGAGTTCAGGCTGTCTCTAGATTTATTGGAATCCACCGTTCTTTGGGGGCGCCCTTTCATGTTCAGCCCCGCACCCCTTCAGCAGACTTAGTCTTAAAGGCCCTGGTTAGTCCCACCACCAGTTCACTGGCTAAATCTAGGCTCCGCTTCTGCCCGTGCGGAGACTCTGACACCAGGAGGATACCCCACCTGCGCCCCTCACTTAAGGGAGGGCCCGCTGTAGCACCTTATGTACCTTATGTATTTGTATGAGTTAACTTTAACTGGTACAGCCCGACTTTTGTCACAGTTCTGTCCTAGGGGGGGGGAGCCAAAATGTCAGCCAGCCACGGTCTCAACTTGGACCCAGCTTGAGACTGCCTTAGAGGGGCGTACGCTCAAGTTAGGTCCTTAAGGGGGTGCTTATATATTAACGTCGCTCGGATAGACCGAGCACCTTTTGCTGTTTCAGATAGGTAGCGATTCCCCCTGTTTAAATGTCCACTCTAGACACAGCAGTAATGTAGGCTGGCTCCTCTTTCTGTGTCCAGCTTAAATTTATTTTGCAGAGTAAACATGCCTTTCCTTCCGCCACTGTGATTACCATAGCAGTTGCCCTAGCAAGTACCAGTTCGAGAGGCACTAATATCAGCCAGGCTGATCCTACCTGACTCCAGGCGTGCTCCAGGGGGACTCCTTCAGGAACTATGTCCACGTGTCGATGGAGGGGAGGGGAGGCGGGGGGGTCAGTCCACACTCGGCTCGACTCTCTTCTCCAGCCGATTTAGTCAGGCAGCCCTGTTCGCACTGCTGTAGTCCCACCACCTGTCTCAGCGCAGGAGGTGCAGAGGAGGGAGCGGAGTCCGGAGAGTTCTATAGCGACCGCCTCACAGGGGGGGGCGACCGAAAGTGCCAGAGGCCAATGCGGGAGCTCCTCCTTCCAACTGCAGAGTCAGAGATCCAGGTGCGGCTCCGGTCCCCGGTGTTCGTCGGGCGGCTCTCTCACCCGCTCGAGTCAGCAGGGCGGCATGCCCTATCTGCGGAGGGGGGAGGGAGGAGGGAGAAGCGTTTAGGCAGCCACGGTCTCTCACTCCCGGCTGTTGGGATACGGACGTGCAGCACACTCCGTCGCACACACCGCTCTCATCCCTCTGACACCGAGACCCTCCCCCAGCTCCCGGCACGTTACGTCATGCCTCCTCCTCCCCGATGGGTGAGAAAAGGTAATTTTTAATAACATTCAATTACAATATGGATTGAGTTGCAATTGTACACATATATATATATATATATATATATATATATATATATAATTTTTTTTTTTTTTTTATTTGCTTTTTTTCCCCCACGAAAGTTGAGTTATCCTTTAAGCATGCTGGTAGGCAACACCCACATGAAGATTAGAATAAGCAAAGCAATGTCACAAAAGAAAAGATCCTTAAAATGGATGTAAACGTATAAAGAAAAAATAAGAAATATTATGTTAGTTTATTTAAATAAGTCCATCCTGAGCTAATTTGGCTGGGCTTCTCCTATAGATCACTGGAGTACAATACGCTTTCCACTCCTGTGACCCGTTTTCAGCAGAGAGCAGACTGAAGTCCATTCTCTGCTGACGTCACACAGATCAGTCCAGGCACCGCGTCATCTTGACAACAAAGTCTGGATCCGCCAGGTGCCTGGACTGATACCCGCCTCAGCCTCTCACCAAGCTGCTGAGATGGCCACTCCCCACCCCTCCCCAGCTCGGCGCGCCAGTGAACATGGAGGGGGCAGAGCGGAGAGCTGCTCACTGACAGGCAGCAGCTCTCTGCTCGGGGAGCAGTGAGAACCGAGCCATCGGCGGTGTTCGATCGCTCGGTTCTCAGTGCAGAGACGCCAGGGGACCGATGTTGCATCCACCTCGGTAAGTATGATTATGGAAAAAAACAAACAAATATACTTCTCTTTTAAAAGGCATTTTATTAAAGGAGGGTGTTTGTTTTACCTAGCAATCAGACAGGGGCAGTACAATGGCTCAGTTGTTGGTGCTCTTGCCACTGAAGTTTTGCATCCCATTCTCACAAAGGTTTTCCCCAGATTTTGCATTCTTGGCTTTATTTTTTGCACAGTCTTGATAAGTTAATCAGCTTCCATCCAAGACTGGTCCAGCTATGCCTGACATTAGCCTGTAAGCTCCTTCCAGGGACAGTGACTAATCCGCGTGATCTTTGTATTGCACTGTGGGAAAAATGTCAGCACTATATGAAAAAAGGAATATAAATCAAAAGTCATTTTAGCTGTAATTTTCCCATGCAGAATAGAAAATAAAAAGTATTGTCTAGTGCTCATTGCTTTTAATGTCACCTTTGGCACTCTCCCAGGCTGATAAAAGTGGACCTATAGCACCCTGTCACTTCCCCTCCCTACCCTCTTCCCAATAAACAACAGAAAAAGCTGCAAGATACAGAATTCATAGCTCCGGAGTGTGGCAAGTCAGTGCCTAGGCATATGGTCATGTGATCTCTGCTTAAAGTAAAGATCAGCCAATCTGATCCTCCCTTTCACCAGAGATCAGATTACAGAATGCCTAGGCATCTTGTCATGTGACCAGCCACTCCTGAATCCCATAGTTAAGGAATCTGCAGGAATTTTGTGGCTTTTACTACCATTTATGAGTGTGAGAGAGCAGAGTGGGCAGCAGAGTGAGAGAGCTAACTTTGATGGCTGGTGCACTGCAATGTTACAACTTTAAAGCCAACTAGTGGGACTAAAACAATTCTTCACTTAACATCCCTCCCACCCATCTCTAACTTGAGGTACTAAGATATACCGACCTAAGTCCCCTCTCCAGGCACCTCACTGATGGTGTCGGTTTCTAGGTGGAGTGACCGCTGATCCAGAGCTGCTATGGTCCTTGAGAAGGCTGGTCTCCTATGATGACGTTATCCTCTTCTGAATCCTGAGAGATCTCTGCTGCTGGACATCCAATAGGAAGTGTCCATGTCATGCTGGCATTGACGTGAATACCCAAAGCAGAAAGGCTCCAGGCTGCACCATCACATGACCACTGCGTATAATAAGTAAAAAGGGCTCCAGTCCCAGAGTGGGGCTTTAAACCACCTGCCGCTTTCTTCTGTCTATCAGATTGGTGTGAATCTAGTGATGAGTTTGTGGGTTTGCACAATAGGTGTGTCCATTAACCCTTTCCTGCCGCCACCTCCTGGCCCTTTAAGAGCTTCTAAATGCTGGGAGGCGTAGACGGGTATTCGAGTCATGTGACCGATGTGATTGGCTGTCACAGCAGTCACATGATTGGAAAGCTCCCAATTGCAAGTATGCATTGGCAGCTTTCCGGTTGCTCTCAGCACAGAAATGTTTACATTTAGGGCTAGTTCACATCACATGCACTTCAGTGCTTTTTTTCTGCACCCAAAACACATAAAAAGTAGGTTAAAATGGTTTTAATGGCATAGTTCACACCAGTGCTTGCAGTTCCAGTGCATTTCGGTTCTATAAAAAAAAAAAAAAGTAGAATATGCTGCATTTTTCCTGTACAGAACTGTTCTGGAATGCGGTAAAACGCCTCAATAATGCACTGGGCCCCAGTACAATGAGAAAAGAACAGGAAAGAGGGGAAAAAGCATCTGGAATGCACTCAGAAATGCAACAAAAACACACCGGAATGCACGCATGCAGAAACGCATCCAGAATGGATCTGGAGGACGTTTTTGTGGTGTGAACTAGCCCTTAGGCTGCAAAATATGCGGTCTCTCAGTGGGTGAGACTGTAGAGGAGGGGTGAGGAACATATAGATTGGATGGGTGCAGT
Source organism: Aquarana catesbeiana (assembly GCF_042186555.1). Classification (NCBI taxonomy): domain Eukaryota; kingdom Metazoa; phylum Chordata; class Amphibia; order Anura; family Ranidae; genus Aquarana; species Aquarana catesbeiana. The sequence goes on from NC_133326.1 coordinate 568,990,411, forward strand.
TGGGTCAGCGGGCTGTTTTTTAACCATATATGTTGTTTGTGGAATCATTTTTAATCAAATATGGAATAAAGATTTTGATTATATTTCAACAATTGGGAGCGGAGTTATATATTTAGAGAGGTATAAGTGGTATGTTTCATGTAATAATCATAATTGACAATTTAGTGAGTATGGTGACAGATACAGCCCATATCCTTTGTGTATTGGCTTTCTTTTGTAGGAGCACACACAGGTGGGCGGAAACACATAATAGTCCCAGGTGGACAGAGAGTCCACCAGGCTCCACTTATACCTAAAAATAGAACAGCTTACCTGTAAAATCCTTTTCTTGGAGTACATCACAGGACATAGAGTACCATAGTAATAACTATATGGGTTATACTCCACCTTTAGGTGAATGGACACTGATATAACCAAAAAGGAAACAGGAAGTGCCCCTGCCTATATAACCCCTCCCATACCGGGAGTATCTCAGTTTTTGTAGCAAAGCAATATATACACATATCGCAATAAGAGGGGAGGGAGCTCTGTGTCCCGTGATGTACGCCAAGAAAAGGATTTTACAGGTAAGCTGTTATAAAAATCCTTTTTTCTTTATCGTACATCATGGGACACAGAGCACCATAGTAATAACTATATGGGATGTTCCAAAGCAATGCCACCTGAGGGGAGGGAGACACAAAGCAAATAGCCACCGCCAGGCATGAGGACCTATACTGCTGCCTGCAGCACACTGCACCCGAAGGCGGTGTTCTCCTGCCATCTTACATCCATTTGATAGAATCTCATGAATGTATGTACTGACAACCAAGTAGCGGTCTTGCAAACCTGAGCCACAGAGGCTTGGTGATGCACTGCCCATGAAGCACTGACTGCCCAGGTAGGGTGCGCTTTAATCTTAAAGGGATGAACCCTTCTTTTCAGGCCATAAGCCTGACTAATCACCTGACGAATCCACTTAGCAACAATAGATTTCGATGCTGCCTGACCCTTTCTAGGGCCTTCCGGCAACACAAACAATACATCAGTTTTCCGTATCTAAGCAGTCGCTTTCAGATGGGCTTTAATTGCTCTCACTACATCAAGAGAATGTAATAATTTTTCTTCTGCAGAACTAGGTTCTGGGAAAAAGGAAGGTAAGGAAACATCTTGATTCAGATGAAAACCAGACACTACCTTTGGCAGAAAGGTTGGGTGCGGATGCAGCACAATCTTATCCTTGTGAATGATTAAGTATGGCTCTTTACAGGAGAAAGCAGCCAATTCTTATACTCTTCTTGCAGGTTATCGCAACTAGGAATACCAATTTCCTTGTCAAAAGGTTCAAAGGAATATTCCATATAGGGTCAAAGGGTTGTCTTTGCAACACCGCAAAACCAGATTCAAATCCCATGGGCACAAGGGTATTCTAACTGGCGGAGTTATCCGAGTTACACCTTGTATAAATGCCTAATGACTAAAGAGTGCGAAGCAAGTGGCCTTAGGAAAAACACTGCCAAGGCCGAAATCTGACCCTTGATTGTACTCAAGGCCAGCTTCATTTCTACTCCTAATTTTAGAAAGGCCAGAATTCTTCCTATGACATACTTACAAGGATGCCAACCCTTGGTTTCACACCAAGTGACGTAGGCCTTCCAGACCCTGTAATAAATGGTCCTGGAGGCCTGCTTTCTGGCATTAATCAGTGTTGTTACTACCGAACCTGAAAGCCCCCGATTTTTTAGAATGTGGGCTTCAATAGCCACACCATTAAATTTAGCGTTTGTAAGGCAGGATGGAATACCGGTCCTTGCGACAGCAGGCTTGGACGAGTTGGAAGAGTCAAAGACTCCCCTACTTCCATTCTCACGATCCCTGCATACCAGGGTCTTCTGGGCCATGCCGGGGCTACTAGGATTACCAGCTTCCCTTCTTCCCTGATCCTGTGAAGCAGCCGTGGTAGCAGCTGAACTGGAGGGAATGCATAAATCAGTGAAAACTGATTCCACGGGATCACTAACACATCTACTCCGAGTGCAAGTGGATCCCTTGTTCTCGCCACAAGGTTGTCCAACTTCTTGTTGAACCTGGACGCCAGTAGATCTACGTCCGGCATACTCCATCTTTGGCATATGGCCAAAAAGACATCGGGATGTAGAGACCATTCTCCCGGCAACAACTGTTGACGGCTCAGAAAATCTGCCTGCCAATTTTCCACTCCTGGAATGTAAACTGCAGAAAGGCAAGGAACATGTTTCTCTGCCCAAGACAGAATATGGTCCACCTCCCTTTGGGCAGCGTGGCTTCTGGTGCCCCCTTGGTGATTGATATAGGCCACTGCTGTGGCATTGTCGGATTTTTATCCTGACAGGAGCATTCTGCAACTTGGACGTCCAGGCTATTAGAGCCAGACATACTGCCCGAATCTCTAGGGTATTGATGGGCAAGGTCTTCTCGGACTCTGACCACTTCCCTTGAACAGTGGTCTCTTCTAGAACTGCTCCCCAGCCCCATAGGCTGGCATCTATTGTTACTACTTTCCAGGAAACTGGAATGAAGGATTTCCCCTTCTGTAAATTCCTGGTTATCAACCACCAGTTGAGACTCTGGCGTACCTTTGGAGCCAGATTCATTGTATAATCCAAGGCTGGGATCCGTTTGTTCCAAGCAGACAGAATGCTGTGTTGCAACAGTCTTGAATGAAACTGGGCATAGGGAACCGCTTCGAAGGAAGCTACCATCTTCCCTAGTAGTCTCATGCAAAGGCGAATGGAAGGACCCTTCTTTGCCTTGACCACCTGGACCAGCTCTCTTAGAGCATTGACCTTTGCCTGAGGCAAGAACACCCTTTCCTGGGTTGTGTCTATGACCAGGCCCAAATACTGCAGCCTTCTTACCGGCTGTAAGGATGATTTCTCTAGATTGAGAATCCAACCCAGGTGTCTCAGATAACTGACTGTTCTGGACACCCCTTGATTTAACCCTGCTATTGACTGATTTACCAGTAGCAGGTCGTCTAGGTATGCTATTACTGGCTCCTTAGTCTTGCTAGTACTAGGGCTAACAGTTTTGTAAACAGTCAGGGAGCGGTGGCTAACCCAAAAGGCAAGGCCACAAACTGAAATTGGCACTGCTCTACCGCAAACCGCAGAAACTTCTGGTGAGCTGGAAATATTTGCACATGTAGATACGCATCCTTGAGATCTATGGATGCTAGAACCTCTCCTCCCCGTAGGGTGGAAACTGACCAAATCAACTCCATTTGAAAGGAGCGGATGTTTTGGAAGTTATTCAGATTCCTGAGATCTAGAATGGGTTTGACATCTCCATTTGGTTTTGGTACCATAAAGAGATTTGAATAAAACCCCATGTCCCTCTCTTCTGAGGGAACCTCTATTATCACTCCCTGACACAGTAATCGATCCAGTGCCAGAAATAAGGACTTTTTCTTTACTGGGTCCTTGGGAACGTTTGATTTTTGAAAACGCGATGGAAACTCTTGGAACTCTAGTTTGTAGTCTAGGGCTACTACAGAGAGGACCCACTTGTCTTGGATTTTCTCTTGCCAAGTCTCTGAAAACCACCACAGTCTTCCCCCCACTCGATCGAGCAGGGGCGCCCCTTCACAAAGAAGCCTTCTGTTTTGTGGACTTCTGATCCCAGGGCTTTTTGTAGCCCTGTGTCTGGTTATGAGGCTTACCCTTTGCCCCTGACAATGGAGGCCGTCGATACTGCCTGGAGGCTGTTGCCCCAGGCATAGGAGGGGAAGTCATGAAAGAAGGCCTTCCATTCTTTTTCTTAACCGGCAGAAGGGTACTCTTACCCCCAGAAATCTTTTGGATATACTTATTCAAATCTTTCCCAAACAACCTTTCTCCATGAAAGGGAAACCCAGCCAAGAGCTTCTTGCATGGTAACTCGGCTGACTCATTTTTAAGCCACAGAGTCGTGCGCATATGTATCAACATAAGCGCAAGTTGAGGCGCCTGATGGATGGAATCCTTGATAGCGTCCACTGCAAAGTATAGGACCCAAGGTAGCTCAGCTAAACTTTGGGCCTCATCAGTTTGAGCAGGAACTATTTTAATAACCTGCTTGAGTTCATCCCGAAGGGATTGACAGATGCCTATTGCTGCTACTGCAGGCTGTACCACCGCACTGGCTACAGCAAATGAGGATTTTAGTAGAGATTCCAACTTTTTATTAGCTGGATCTCTAAATACTTGTACATTGTCCACTGGACAAGTTAAACTCCTGTTCACAGAGGAGATAGCAGCATCCACTGCTGGCAAATCCCATCTCTTTGAGAACTTTTTCTCCATACAGTAAAGAAATGAAAATTTGTTAGGGGAAGAAAACTGCTTATCTGGGTGATCCCAATCAGCATAAATCAGTTGCTCCAGTAATGAGTGCATGGGGGAAGCATGAGTACCCTGTGGGGGGTTTTAGCGAACCCAAAGAGGAGAAGGAAACCTCATCCACCTCTGCAGGAGGCAACTTATATCCAGAGCGGATCAAGTCCATAAGGGATTGAATTAGCAATTTCTGAGATTGCGAAGTTGAGAAAGGTTCTTCAGATGCTAAATCCTCAGAAGAGGAGTCACCTGAACCTCCTTCCCTCAAAGGTACCCCAGTATCATCTGCCCATTGTTATTCCAAAACAGGAAGGTCAGGGGCAGGAGAAGGGGACCTGCCGCATTTTCTCACCTACTGGGAGGATGACGCGAACAAATCAGCTATTTTTCCCTCCAAACCAGCCAGAGCCAAAGCTAAATCGTCCTTGGTGACGAATGCAGAAGCTGACATGTTGGGGGTAGCCACCATGCCTGTGAGACAAGATGGCTCAGATTCACCAGATGCTCCAGGTCCTTTGTGGGAGAATGGAACTGCGGGCGTGCAACTAGGAGCCTCAGGCTCTGACCGCAGCGACTTTGCACTCCCCCCTGATAAATTACCCCTCCTACGGGCAGAGAGCAAACTACATAATATGCTGCTATAAATGCTCAGACTCAATGCTGAGTATACGTGCCCCTTGGAAATGCCTGTATCCACACACCCACACAGCTTACATGCCCTTGTGCGCTCTGTGTCAGCCAACCAGACACTCCCAGAGTGTAAAGCTTTTAAGCAGTGAGCCTTGAGCTCCATGTGCACGCCGGCAGCGTTTAAGCCACTCCCCCGCAGACTTAAGCTTCACCCCTTTTTTTTTTAAAGGATCCCTTTCCCGTGCTCTACCCTGTAGTGAGGGCGGATCATGGGGGGGGGGGGGGGGGCCTGACCTCTCTGATGGTGGATGGTCCCCCAAACCCCTACTGATGGCTGACAGAGCAGGAGAAATAGCAATGCTGCCGCAGGAAGCCTTTGCTGACACTTCAGCACACAGGGGAAGCATGGAATGCTGGAAGCCAGGTATGTAGCTTTTACACCCTCTAGTGGCAAAACACAGGCAAGGCATCTCATACTCACACCAGAAAGATCAAGTGAATCATATTATATATATATATATATATATATATATATATATATATATATATATATATATATATATATATATATATGACTTACCTGATCCCCGCCACAGGACTGGTGGAAATTATCACAGACAGATCTGACCTTCACCCATCATGGGCCGCGTCATGCCAGACCTTTAAAGAACGGGTCCCCTTTCACGGGTCCACTCCCTTGGACCTTTACAGCACCACTTCCGGAAAACTCTTTGGCTGTATTAACATGACCAAGGTGCCGGATCCCAGGGTCCAGCTCTCAAAAGAGCAGTATTACAGGAAAAACCTTGTTTCTTCTTGTACGAAGCCAGGTACCATCGTTTAGCTTTCAAGCACTTTAGATGGATCCGTTTGCACAGCCCCTTGATCCCGTCAGGGATTACTTAGCGGAGCTCTCTTAGCACTTCATCAACCGCGACCAACACCTTAGACACTGGCGAAAAAACTGAGATACTCCCGCTATGGGAGGGGTTATATAGGGAGGGGCACTTCCTGTTTCCTTATTGGTTATACCAGTGTCCAATCACCTAAAAGGTGGCCTATAACCCATATAGTTATTACTATGGTGCTCTGTGTCCCGTGATGTGCGATAAAGAAATATAATTTTTGTGGACTGACCATTTAAAAATGGGGGTCCAATTACAATATTTACGTGGTAAAAATGTGCACATGCATTTCAGTGCTATATATTTTGAAAGGCACCCCAAAGCACTAAGGCAATGCCCAGTACATTGCAAAATTTTATGACATGTCCAATTTGTGTGATATTTTGGTTTGTTGACAGCCCATTGTTTTCAATGGACAGGACAGCCTTGACACAGAGCTCGTTAATGCACTGCAAAATTGTAAATGATCCCACAAATGTAAAAAAAAAAAAAAAAAAAAAAAAAAAAAAAAAAAAAAAAAAAAGATTTTTATGGTAAAAAGAAGCACTTTTCTCCCTCCACATTTTACAGATCACTTCTCTCAGAAGACTTTTTTACCCTGTTAGTTGTAAGTTATATTGTGTTGAGTAGACTTGAGTTTTAAAGTGCCATCTGCGTGACCCTCTGAGGTCCCCTGTATGCAGAGTACATCATCTGCCTGCTGGGTTGAGGAGGCTGCAGGCCGCGGAATGTTTGACCAGGTGCACAGAGAAGACAGCATTCCAGGCATAAAAGCTGCAGCAGCAGGGACATTATTACTACAGCTGGGAGAGGGCAACCAATGATATAAGCAGGTCCCTGACTGCATCACGTTCCCACTGCAAGAGAAAAAAAAGCAAATAGTTTTATTCAGTGATTTGAACAGCTACTCATTAATCCTGCACAGATGACAAAAAACATTATTGACAAATACATAAAACATTGTTCACAAATTTACCACCTGAGGAATGTTACACCCCTCTCTTGCCCAGGTATTTTTTCAGTGCTGTGATAGTTTGACTGACAATTACTTGGTCATGCAACACTGTGCCCAATGAATGTTATAACTTATTTTAACCACTTGCCGACCGCCCCATAGCACATTTACTGCTAAAGGATGGGCATGCTGTGCAGAATCACTATATATACAAGATTCTGCAGTTCCAGGATTTGTGCGCTAGCCGGCGCCGGGTCGCTCCCGCTCTACACGGCGGGTCCTGCAGACCTGATCATTCGGTACACTAACAGAATGGCAATCTGCCTATGTAAACAAGGCAGATTGCTGTTCTGTCAGTACAGAAGGCATGGATTCTGTGTTTCTGTAAAGCAGAAACACTGATCCATGCCTTCCACTTGTAAAAGCACCTCCCCCACTACACTGAAACATTAGCTAAGCACACAGTTAACCCTTTGATCGCTGATGTTAACCCCTTCCCTGCCAGTGTCATTAGCACATTAGTTTCCGATTTACCTGCTGCAATATTGCAGTCCCGCTATAAGTGGCTGATTGCCGCCATTACTCTTTTTTTTTTTTTTAATCCCAGTTTGTAAACTTTAGCGCAAACCAATCAATATACGCTTATTGGGATTTTTCTTTACCAAAAACGTGTAGCAGAATACATATTGGCCTAAACTGATGAAGAAATTAGATTTTTTTACATTTTTTATTGGATGCGTTTTAAAGCAGAAAGTAACAAAAAAATTTTTTTTTTTTTTTTTTTTTCAAAATTGTCAGTTGTTCTTTATTTCTAGCACAAAAAAAATAGGATTTTTGACTTACCATAAAATCAGTGCTCCCTTTTTCAGAACCATAGGGTTATATCGCCCCCCCATAGAACACCAGGCAGAAAAAAAAAAAAAGGAGTTGGCTACGCCCATGGGCAGTCCTAGGTGATATAAACCCCCCCGCTCTGCTATAGGCCTTCAGTTTTGTCACAAGCAGTGTCAGAAGCATTAAAAACTCCATAGAGGGGTGGGTGCTGTGTCTGTCAATGAACTCAGAGAAACTGATTTTATGGTAAGTCAAAAAATCCTATTATTTTCTCATTCGTTCATTGACAGGCAAAGCGCTTCCTTATTCAGGAATGTCCACATAGGAATGTCCCAAAGCAGTGCCAAACATGAGGGGTGGGACAGTCAGCAAAAAAAAAAACAAAAAAAACAAAAAAAAAAAAAAAAAAAAAAAAAAAAACACAGGCCAACCAGACAATCTAGAGCTCAATGAGAACAACTGGAGCCCAACCTGAACAGCAAGAAAACCCCTTCATGAGGGAAAAACTCTCTAGACCGCAGCCTGCAGAACCTTGCAGCCAAAAGAGGCATTTGCAGATGCCAGCACATCCACTTTGTAAAATTTTGTGAAAGTGTACACCGACGACCAGGTGGCCACCTTGCACACTTGAGTCACTGACACCTGATGACTAAGGCCCAGGAGGCACTCAGCGCCCGAGTAGAGTGTGCCTTCACCGGGAAGGGAGAAACCCGACCCCTGACAGAATAGGCCTGAGTCACCGACTGTCTGATCCATCTAGAAATGGTCGCCGAGGAAGCAGACAGCCCCTTCTTTGGCCCATCCTCTATCACGAACAGGGAGTCTGACCTCAGTGGCCGCCAAATACACCTTGATCGCCCAAACCACATCCAAGGTGTGTAAGGCAAATTCCCTTGGATGTTGCGGCCTGGGACATAGGGAAGGCAACACAATGTCTTCATTTAAATGGAAATCAGAAACAACTTTTGGAAGGAACGAAGGACAAGGACGAAGAACCACCTTTTCCTTATGAATCACCAGGTAGGGCATGCGACAGGATAGCGCCGCCAATTCCGACACCCAGTGAGCAGAGGTGATAGCCACCAAGAAGGCCACCTTCTGTGACAGAGTGAGCAGGGGAATTTCTCGAATATTTTCAAACGGAGGTTTCTGTAGAACCGAAAGCACCAGATTCACATCCCACGGTGGCAAGGGAGATCGCACCGGTGAAACCACACGTCGCACCCCCTGAATGAAGGTACGCACCAGGGTATGCAAAGCCAGGGGGCGTTGAAAGAAAACCACCAAAACCGACACCTGGCCCTTGATGGTACTCTGAAGAAAAGTCAAAATCTGAGCCACCGAAAAAGGAACGTAGGTGAAACGCCACCGACTCACACCATGAAATGTACGCTTCCTCGTGTTACCTCATCCCAAGATATACCTTCCTGGAAGTAGACTTCCTAGCTTTGAGTAGTGTCGGAATCACCGACACAAGTAAGCCTCTATCCTTCACCTGGCTTTCAACAGCCAGGCCATTAAAGCCAGCGACGGTAAAGCAGGGTGGAAGATCTGCCCTTGGGATAGCAGATCCTCCCTAAGAGGCAGCCGCCAGGGGGCGTCTGTGACCAGATGCACCAGGTCGGTGTACCAGGACCGATGAGGCCAGTCCGGGGCCACTAGAATGACCGTAATTTCTTCGGCCTCGATCCTGCGTAACAGCCGAGGCAGAAGCTTGAGAGGAGGAAAGGCGTAGATCAGACGATACTGGCCCCACGGAGCCACCAGAGCATCTGAGGTGTCTGCAAGAGGGTCCCGAGACCTGGCCACAAACCTCTGCACCTTCCTACTGACCCGGGATGCATTCAGATCTACCTCTGGAGAGTCCCAATGCAGATATATCTGTTGAAATACTTCCTGATGAAGGGGCCACTCCCCTTGGTCCAACACTTGTCGACTGAGGTAATCCACCTGCCAGTTGTCCACCCCCAGAATGCGGACAGCGGAGATGGCCGGGAGGAAATGCTCTGCCCACCGGAGAATGCCTGCTACTTCCAGGCCCGCTAACACACTCCTTGTTCCTTCCTGGTGGTTGACATAGGCCATTGCCGTGGCATTGTCCGACTGGATCTAGATCGGGAGCCCCTGTAGCCGATCCGTCCAATGATCCAGACAGAGTCTGATCGCCCGGAGTTCCAAGATGTTGATAAGCAGCCTGGATTTCGACAGCGTCCGGCAACCCTGAGCCGAGCTCAGGCCCAGGACTCCTCCCCACCTGGACAGACTTGCATTGGTGGTGACCACCGTCCAGTACAGAGGGAGAAAGGATTTCCCCTGCCAATGAGCCAGGGAATGAAGCCACCAGATCAGGGACCCTTTGGTTCCTTGGCTCAGCCTAATCAGACTGTCCAGAGACCCTGGACATTTGTCCCATTTTAACAAGATCTACTTTTGCAGGGGTCTCGTATGGAACTGAGCAAACGAGACAGCCTCGAACATAGACACCATCAGCCCTAGCACCTGCATGCAAGTCAGGGAGACCCACTTGCTGGACAGCAGTAAGCGGGTTGCCGCCTGTTACTTCTGTAGTTTTTCCTGTGGAAGGAACACTCTGGCCAGGGCTGAATCCAGATAAACCAATTTCTGAACTGGAATCAGCGCAGACTTTTGGTAATTTGTCAGCCACCCAAAATCTGCTAGAGTCTGAATAGTGATCTCCACGTCGCCCCTTAGGGTCGCTGGGGACTCTGCTCGCAGCAGAAGGTCGTCCAGGTAGCCCCGAACAGCAATTCCCCTCTGGCGCAGCAGCCAGAACCTGGGCCAACACCTTGATGAAGACCCAAGGAGCGGAGGCGAGACCAAAGGGTAACGCCGCAAACTGATAATGCTCCTCTCCCGGAGGAACCGCTGGTGTTGTGCACATATCGGAATGTGCAGGTAGGCATCCTTGATGTTCATGGAGGCAAGAAAGTCCCCCCTGATGAAGAGATGCCACCACGGAGCGAATGAATTCCATTCTGAACTTCCGCACCCGCACAAAGCGGTTCAGGGCCTTGAGGTCCAGAATCGGACGTACCGTACCCTCTTTTTTTGGGGATCGTAAACAGATTTGACTAAAAACCCTGGTAACGTTCCGACACAGGAAACGGGATAATCACCCCTTGAGACAACAGGCCTTGCAAAACGCCCCGGAGGGCTAACAAGCGGTCCAGAGACAGATGCAGATTGGATGGAAAAAATCTGCTTGGGGGACAAGACTGGAACTCGATCTTGTAACCAGTCAGAATCACTTTGATGACCCACATGTCGTTTATCAGAGAGGTCCACGGGCCCGGAAACCAGCGAAGACGTCCCCCCACCCAGACTGCGGGTGAGTGCACCCCTTCATGCCGAAGGAGCCTTATCTGGCGCTCTGGAGAACCCCGCTCTCGGTTTGCCCGACCAGGGTCGCTTGAAACCTCCCGAGGGGGGCTTGAAAGACTTTGAGCCTTTATCTGTGGACCCTGAAGGACGAAAAAAAACTCTGTGTGCTGAGAAGGAAGGACCAATCTTGCAACGTGGCTCCTTCCCCTTTTTGACTGTGGAAGAAAAGTACTCTTCCCCCTGTGACACTCTTAATGATATCATCCAGAGTGGCCCCAAAAAAGCGATCACCTTGAAAATGCAGATCAGCTAAGGATTTTTTAGAGGCCTGGTCCACAGTCCAACACTTCAGCCATAATACCCGTCGAATACTGCTGAAACAGACTAAAAAGCAAGGGAGCTGCGTCCAAAGAGGCATTGCAGACAAACTGCAGCCCCTGGACCAGCTGGTCCACCAATTAATTGAAGGCAGGAGGAAACTGATCACCCTCCAATATACGGCGCAACAGCTTTGCCCACTGTCAGCATTTGAGACACCAGGGCAATGGCCAGGACCGCTGAAGCACCGAACCCACAATAGCGAACATAGTGCGGCTCAGAGACTCTGCCTTCCTCTCAGCTGGATCTTTAAAAGCCGGAGAGTCTTCAACCAGAAACATGGTGGCTTTGTTCAATCGAGAGACCGGAGGACCAACACAGGTGGAGTCGTCCACTTCTTCTGAAGACTCTCCTCAAAAGGATAACGCACAGCAAAGCACTTTGGGACCGCAAAGGGACGTTTTGGACGCTCCCATTCCTTATAGACAAACTTGTCAAAAGAGGAGGGATAAGGGAACACTTTTGCTGCGCGGGCCGGCTTGTGAGTGCCAAAAGGGACTGGCACCTCCACCGCAGCCTCCATTTTTAAAGTTTCCCGCACAGATGCAGTCAGTGCGCCCACCAGCGCCTTCTCGTGCGCAGCCATCAGGGCAGAGGAATCATCTTCACTGTCCAAAAAATCTAGAAGCGCTGCCGCAGGGTGGGCCCTGTCCATGGCTGCCCACCAGTACTCAACCCCATCCCCCAGGACCGACCCAGGGAGGGGCCCGCGTCCAACGCAAACCCACCAAGGGGAGAGGGGGGACATTTACTCACCATACCAGGACCAGGTGGGCACCGCCTCTCCAAACAGAACCTCCTTGCCACCAAAGTGGGAGGCAGTCGGCCATGAGGGACGCTGCGACTCGAGCCGAGACCCGGTCGTATGCGACCTTGCAAGACGTTTAACTCGCAGGGCCAGCCCCCGTCCAGTGGGGCTAAGTCGTGGCCGACCTAGCGTGTAGCTACGGTCTGCACGCGCTCGCTGACCAGACTGGGGAGACCACTGGATCAAATGTCCATCCCGTCGCCCAGTCCAGCAGTTGATTGCAGATCTCACCGGAAAAAATCCAGGAAAGAAAAACAACAAACAAAAAAAATTTATTTGCCAGGACTAGAGATCCCAGCAGGGAACTAGGTCCTTACGCTTGACTAGGCAAAAAGATAAAAAAAAAAAAACTGAAGGCCTATAGCAGAGAGAAGGGTGTATATCAACTAGGACTGCCCATGGGCATAGCCAAGTCTTTTTTATGCCTAGTGTCCTACTCCTGTAGGGGGCAATATAACCCAATGGCTCTGAAAAAGGAAGCGCTGTGTCTGTCAATGAACAAATGAGAAATTAAAAATGCAGAGGTGACCAAATACCACCAAAAGAAAGCTCTATTTGCGAGAAAAAAAAGGACATCAATTTTATTTGTGTACAGCGTTGTACGACTGTGCAATTATCAGTTAAAGTAACGCAGTGCCGTATTGACAAAAATGGCCTGGTCAGGAAGGGGGGTGGTAAACCTTCCAAAGGTGAAGTGGTTAAACAGATAAAAAAAAAAAAAAAAATGTCATTGTATTTAACCACTTGAGGTCTGGGCCATAGCCGAATGACGGCCACATCGCGGACCTCAATTTCCGTGAGGCCTTTATCGTCCTCCCCTGTGCACGCACACCCTGCAGGGCGTGCTCTGTGATCACCGAGTCACGGAGACTCGGATGATGACAGATCCGAGTAAGGGGCTAATCCTGGCCCCCTTACCATGTGATCAACTGTCAGCCAATGACAGCTGATCACATGATGTAAAAAAAAAAAAAAAGAAAGCTCGGTAATTGTTTTTTTTTTTTTCCTCCTCACGCTGACAGCGTGAGGAGAAAAAAAAAGCCGATCACCGGCTTATGTTAAAGGGACATCAGTCCCGAAGAGGAAGGAGGCACATATGCCTCATCTGTACCTGCCAGTGCCCAGCAGTGCCACCTATCAATGCCCACAAGTGCCACCTATCAATGCCCACCAGTGGTGCCAATCAGTGCTACCTAACAGTGCTGCCATCAGTGCCCATCACTGCCACCTATCGGTGCCCATCACTGCCGCCTCATCAGCGCACATGAAGGAGAAAAAAATTACCCGTTTGCAAAATGTTAACAAAATATAAAAAAAAAATAAAAAATTTTTTAAAAATTCAGTCTTTCAATTTTTTTTAACAAAAACTAAAAAGCGCAGAGGTGATCAAATACCACCAAAAGAAAGTTCTATTTGTGGGAAAAAAAAAATGATAAAAATTTCATTTGAGTACAGTGTTGTATGACCGCGCAATAACATACAATGGTGACAGGGACTTGATGGAAGGAGACAGCTTGCCCACATCCCTATATAGATACACAATTTGGGATTTTTCCTCTTATTGGGACTTTGTAGGGTAGGAGTCTCAAGACAATATATCAAAAATATTATAAACAATAATTTTAATTTATCAAAAGGTTTAAAAAGACATAGCAAATGGTAAAAAAGGAAAAAATGGATGCCAAAATTTTTTAGATGATGATGGTACAACAATTATACCTGACAATGTTCAAAGATACACTTAACCCCACACAAACTGTTTCAGCAAGAAAAGGCTGTACAGTGAAGCCCGACGTGTTTCGAGGTTTTATGAGTGTTGAAACCTCTTCTTCAGGGGCTGGTGGTGAGGTATATTGTCTGTCCAAAGACATTTTTGTAAGACAAAAAAACAAAAAAGAAAGAAAGGCAGTTTTTACCCTGTTTTCTTTCTGCCTTTCTTTTTTTGTCTTACAAAAATGTCTCTGGACAGACAATATACCTCACCACCAGCCCCTGAAGAAGAGGTCTCAACACTCATAAAACCTTGAAACGCGTCAGCCTTCACTGTACTGCCTTTTCTTGCTGAAACAGCTTGTGTGGGGTTAAGTGTATCTTTGAACATTGTCATGTATAATTGTTGTACCATCATCATCTAAAAAATTTTGGCATTCATTTTTTTCCTTTTTTACCATTTGCTATGTCTTTTTAAACCTTTTGATAAATAAAATTGTTTAGAATATTTTTGATATATTGTCTTGAGACTCCTACCCTACAAAGTCCCAATAAGAGGAAAAATCCCCCATTATGACCGCGCAATTGTCATTCAAAATGCGACAGTGCTAAAAGCTGAAAATTGGTCTGGACAGGAGGGGGGTTTAAGTGCCCAGTAAGCAAGTGGTTAATAACCACTGAGATTTTTATTTTACGTGAAGGAAAAAAAGAAGACCAAAACGTTTTGAAAAATAACAATTTCCCATTACTTTCTTGAGATAAATCCTAACATTTAAAAATACCAGGACTGTAGTAACACCCCTAAAACGACCCCTTTATGAAAAGCACACGCCCCAAGGTGACCACAAAAATTGAAATGAAGAAACATGCTGGTATGGAGAGGGAAAAGGAGAAGTATGGGTTTTATTAAAAAAAATTAAACATCCAGACTCTGTGCTGCAGCATCGGTGTGAAGCTGCAGTTGTCCCACATCAGCGCAACTGAGAACTGAGCGATCGCATAACTGCTGTCTGCTTGGGGTGGAGAACAGTGACTGTCAGTCACCATTCTCTGTTCTGCTTCTCCTACACTCACTGGAGCACCCAGCTGTGGAAGGGATGGGCACAGCTGGCTCTGCCTCTCTGCCACAAGCGGACAGGCAGAACCAGCTGTCAGCCAGCCAGCCGGGTGGATCCCAAACAATATTGTCAGAATCCTTCCAGAGCATTGGAAACCCAACAATACAAGTGGCCACCTCAACACACATTATGCAGGCATGGTCCACCGTTATATTCACCATTATATTCAGCACTATTATGCTGTTGGATGAATGTGATCCAACGTGTGTGCTGGCTGCCTAAATATTCTGTGCTACTCATATGGAACACTTGTCATGTTCAGTCTGGTACACTTGTTTCTGCATATTCAATACTTAAAAGTAAAACTATAAGTAAACTATTTCCCCCCACATCATTTTTGGGCAGAGCAAGGGAGAGCTAAAAACCCCTTTCAGATTATTTTTCGCCGTGTCCCACTGCAGAGATTTCCCTTAGCTTCCTGTCTCACTGCCAACCAGGAAGCGAGAGGAAATCCCTGCAAATTAGGGACCCCCCAGGTCCCCATTGGAAGATTTCCCCTCTATTACTTTTCTGAGGACAACCCAAAATTTGGGATTTTCTTTTACTTTACCATTCTCATTGAAACCGGACAAATCGAGAGGCACAAAACTAACAGGTGTTCTAATCCATCTCCACTCTGTTCAAAACTAAAAATAAAGTTTTGCCTTTGGTTATACTTAATCTTAAATCCTTACTCATATATGGGGGGGGGGGGGGGGGGGGGGAGGGGAAAGAAGTCAAATCCTCATTAGGACACCCCAAATCCTCATTAGGACACCCAGAAAACTCTAAAGTGTATAACAAGATTTTATCAAAGCTTATGGCAAGAGCACCATCATGTGGTAAGAATTGGATACTGCACATGGTCCAAGGACAACGCTAAGACAGAATGATAGCATTCCATGCAACAGAGGTCACATTCATTTTCCATAGTTAATTACCGATGTGTAACACATAAAAGGGAATTTCATACAGTAGACTTGGCAGATGTAAACACACTGAATGACATTGTGTTTCCCAAAGCAATGTGTATCATAAAATCTAAAAAAAAAAAAAAAAAAAAAAAAAAACACACCTTTTTTGTGCCAATGTGACAACACAGGATCAAAAACCTGGGAGACATAGGCACAACATTATCACCATATAAAGGAAACAGCTGTAGAAAGCAAAATAACTTTATTACCATGATTGAAAAAAAATAAAAACAAAAAGCATAGTTCAATATATGGAAACAAATACACAAATGCTACAGAAGGATAATTATAAATACACATCACATGGATATACAATATAGGCTTTCCAGTTTATCATATTCACAATAGCTGCCATAACTGTACAGATTATCTGAAGATAACATTTAATACCAGAATAAAACAAAAATATTAAATAAAAGAAGTGTTGTAGAAAGCCAGTTGGTCAGCCACCCACCCACATTTAATGTCAAGAGACAGCAGGACTGGCAAGACCTGCATTGTCCACAGCTGCCAATTAAAAAAAAAAACAAAAAAATATATATAACACAAAAAACACATTTCATGGAAGGGGGGAAGCCAATCGGCCATCTGAACAATACTTGTTGCTTATCCATATAAAGTGAAGATGTACAGAAAGCGTGCCAACAAAAAAGCTTGGCAACCAATCAGCTTCCAGTTGTCATTACTGAAACGCTAGTTTGAGAACTATACAGTGGTTGCACTATACTTTCCACACAGTCTCTTCAAACAATGCGCTTTCATGAGGTCTTGCATTCATGAAGACCTACCTACTGATCAATCCAATATGTCCCCTTATCAAGGGGAGATTTTAAGATTCTATATGCTTGTTCAAAAAAAAAAAAAAAAAATTTATAATATATATATATATATATATATATATATATATATATATATATATATATATATATACATACACACACACACACACACACACACACACATATACACACACATACATATATATTATATAGAATTATGGTTCAGAACATTCGCACTCTAATATTTGTGATTGTTTGCTGTAGGGTTAGAAGGCCTCTTTTTGTGGTATTAACAGTGGAAATTGCTGGGACTTATTTATCAAAAGCAGGAAGATAAACAAGGCAGGTAATGAAAATAGCATTTGCAGAATGAGATTTAGTACCAGATGCCGGCCTTCAGCTCTCACTCAAGGTTTCCCTTTTCTA
Source organism: Aquarana catesbeiana (assembly GCF_042186555.1). Lineage (NCBI taxonomy): Eukaryota > Metazoa > Chordata > Amphibia > Anura > Ranidae > Aquarana > Aquarana catesbeiana. Next base: position 569,007,583 of record NC_133326.1, read on the forward strand.
TGCGACTTATTTCACACATTTTATAATGAAACTGCAATGAAGGGCTCCATGCGAGGAGGAGATTGAATATTCAATTCTCCCACTGATAGAACTGCAATTCTCCACAGTAGTGAGCAGAAACTGGCAACTGAAGACCTTGCAGAATCTGACGCTTCTGGGAGTGTCAATCTCCTGGTCCCCTGCTGTGCGCCAATCCAGCAGTCCATACATCACTGCTGCGTCTTGTAGTGATGTATGGAGTCAACAAAAGGAATCACAGAACATGGCAAATGGACCAGAAAATAAGACCCTCCGATAAGTGCCAGATCTGCAGGATTTTCAAGGTTACTTGCACACGGTACTGATGCTTGAATAATAGTATTCCTGGTCAAAGATTTCAGGCATGAATTTTGCACATAAAAAAAAAAAAAAAAAAAAAAAAAAAAAAAAAATCTAGCTCCTAGAATGCAGTTTGTTTTGTATGGAGGGGTGTAGTGTATACACACACACACACACACACACACACACACACACACACACCTGTATAAAATAGGGACAGTCCAAGCAGATTTCTGTAGGTTTTTTTGACCGATCTTTATGCAGCACATTTTTACATGCCTGTGTGTACAGGGACATTGAAAACAATGGCCTGCATTTACATCAGGAAAAAAACAAAAAAGCCTTTATGCCTAGAAATGCTGTGTTTTCAGGCAGCAGTGTTCAAGAGGTCTAAGGCAACAGATTATCTTCACTTCTATGGCACACTCGGCAGTATAGGATAGTTTTTGATGTCTTTTTTGCAGAGCTTTAAAGCATTTTCATGTTTGGGCTGATTACTTAAATGCTCAACAAATATGGACTGAATGAAGGCTGGTTAGAAAGGTCATCTACAATTGTTTGGGCTCAGGCTCAAGCTTTCTAGGTAATGCAATAAAAAAAAAAAAAGTCCATTTTAACATTTCCTTTAAAATATACGTAACCCATAGCAAAATAAAAAAAATTACACAAATCTGAACAGCATTATAGATTACTTTTTGAGGTATGTAACATTGTAATTTATTGCTCTTTTATAAAAACAAAACCATGTTCTGCGCATTAAATGTTTTGTAGTGTGATTATACATATATTAACACAACTGATTGCAGGAGATCCTGCCAAGGCAAGTCAATCCTGTACTCAAAGAAATACAATGGCTGCTGTTACTGGTCTCCTTTTAAAATGGCAATTGCCTGGCTGTCTGACTTCAAAACTTCTGAGCCACAGAGTGAGTGTTTAAGAAAGTACAGAATTGAAATGAGAGCCAGAAAACTATTTGCTTCAGTAGAGCTCAGCAATGGCAGCTTTCATACTACCTTACCATTACAGTCTCCTAGTGTTGAGTGACCTAAACGGTCTGCCTGAGGATTGGCTGTTTTAAAGAAGATAATTAAATTTTTGGTTTTCAACCAAGGTCAAAAACATTTAAAACTATTTAAATTATAAAACACTTTTGCACTAAGGGTCTCCATAATTCAATATAGCTATTTCTGTATACGGCTAGCCAAATTGCTTCTGTATAGCCAATTAACTATCAGTTATTGATGGATTGCTACTAAAAACGTAGTTAGTGTTACTAAACCCACAACAGTAAACTCAGTCTGTGTATGCAGTAAAGCATGCTTGTTATATTCCCTGCGGAACCTAAGGGGTTGATCCTCCACAATGTGTAAAAGGGCTGTTTAATCCTGTCTTCTCTGATCCTCCTTTTACTGTCTCAAAGCCATCTCCTGATAGTACAGAGCCTTGGAGGCACTCTGCACATGATTAGTTTGGTGTGTATTGCTAGAGAGAGGTTTTTGTTTTTTGGAAGGATGCATGTGATCAGCACAGGGCCAATCAGCATTGTTCAGAGAGGGTCAGGGGTCATGCAGCCTCATAGGATAAAAATTTCAAGCTTTAACCAGTGCTCGGCCAGACACTGGTAGAAGTCATAACACTGCTATATACTGATGAGAAAAAGTTCTTTAGCAGTTTAGATTTACTAAAATAATTGCATTTCCATGTTCTGTGTACAGTGGGAGACCAGATATAGTGAACGCAGGGTCCTGGGTTCAAAAACACTTTAAGTGATTTTAGTTGTGAACTAGTAAACATTGCCAGTGCAGATAGGCATGAGCTGTCTGCTACTGAAAACACAATACCTCTTCTGGGTTGAATGACACCTAGGGTCTCTTTCAATCTACTTTCTATAAATGCACTCACTGCAGTATTCTGATAGTAAAACGACATGCAACAAATCATTCCTTCAATCTCTCCGCAGTGAATAGATTTAATCACCCATAGCCCTTGCCTTAAAAAAAAAAAAAAAAAAAAAAAAAAAGGAAGTGACCTGTGCCTACAGAAATATGTAGGCTGCCATTGTTGATCTAATAAAAATGCCAGTTGCCTGGCAGTCTCTGGATCCTTTGCTTCCAGTTACCACCTGAAAAAAGAATGCAGATCAGGCACATCAGAACTACTACTTTGCATACTTGTTCCAGGTCAGTGGAAGGCAGAGGCAGCAGATTTTCTGATCACATAAATATGGAACATTATCTTACAATTGTAAATAAAAGTCAAAGTATACAGCCTTTGCTCACAAAAGCATTGAGGAAAAAAAAAAGGGTTCTCCCTGAAAAACATTTAACACCCACCAACAAAATAAATCAATTCAGACAGAATAAATTGCCTTTTAGCTTAACAAAAGTAAAATTTCCCAACCATGATTGGTGAGGAAGGAGTTGATCTTTGCAGAATCTGATGGAGCCATAGTTTTCTTTCCTACACATGAAGAATCTGGTTCTTTAGCGCCATAAGCTTTTCCACCACAATAGCCAATCCAATCTCCGATTGATCCAATCACTTCTGTGTCCAACAAGGCCTGAAGACAGATTAATAACTGGATGGCTTTTTGATGGCATAAAGGTGAAAAGAACTTCCAATTGCAGATCATTTTAGCTTTTAACACTGAGGCAAAATGTACATGAAGTCCAAAAAATAAAAATATGAAATTGGCAAAAGACAGCATGGGCTCTGGTAAGTTCACGACTGCATAGTGGCAAAATCCAGGGAGGCAAGGCACTGAGAAGCCAACCTGAGAGGTTAATAAACGAAAATGTATTAGGTACCCATGGGCAAGTCACATCCATAAGCTTTCCTGCATGGTCCAGCACTAACCCGTAACTGCATCCACATCCATAAAGTCTCTTAGCAGTCTTCCCGTACCAGGAAATCTGTGGTATAATCCAAAGGAAGAGTGGCAAATCCATGGAAGTGCAATCTCCCTTAGTCTAGTCAATTGCACCGAAAACGTAGGTCAGTTTTGCACAACACCAAACTGAAATCAAAATACAAGCTTTCTTAAAGTCAAGCTATCTGCACCAGAACTGCTGGTATCCACTCAACAACCTTTACAAGTCAAACTATGACATCACACCCCCTCCTCTCCCTTGACAGCATTGTGGGAGGGGGTGAAAGGGTGGGGTTTACCCCAGCCAAATCTGTACCAGTTTTCAGGGGAAAAGTGGACAAAAAAAAAAAAAAAAAAAAAAAAAAAAAACACAACACACACCCACCGCAAACACTGTATATAAAAGAAAATATGCATTAAGTTTACCATGTATGTACATTAGCTGCATTTCTTATTTCTGAACAGACGTGCAAAATAAAGGGCGGGCCGGGCGGGGGGGGGGGTGAGAACTGCACCAAAAAAAAAAAAAATATATAATATATAATATATATATATATATATATATATATATATATATATATATATATATATATATATATATATATATATATATATATATATATATATTTTTAAAATCCGCCTCTGGTTTTGCAAGTTCTTGCAAAATTTCAACAAAGCGGCATGAGCCCAGCTAATTCATATACAACATCATCTAGATATCTTAAATATCTTCATATCTACATAGCACATAACTGTCATGAATAAAAAAAAATGGGAATAATAAAGTTCTTTGTCAAGTGCCTCTCATCTGGGTGTGGCCGCCTCTGTCTTTTTATTGCTGCAACAAGGCTTGTACCGCTGAGCATCGATGAGGATTTCACCATAGCGTCCCTCGTAAATTATTCCACAGCAAACTTTTTGCCTGAATTGAAATAAACAGAATTAATGGGGGGGGGGAAAAAAAAAAACACAAAAAAAACAAAAAACAAAATTAATACTGGGCAAAGTGATGAAGAATCTGCACAGTTAAGCCTCATACACACAATGAGAATATCAGACGAATGATTGCCCCTTTTTTGCATGCCAGTCTCGTATCGAAAATGAAGAGGTTAGTGAATTTACGAAAATTCTCGTAAAACAAATACAATTTTGGAAGTGATGTAATGTGTTGTATTGTACAATAACGTATTCATCCGTTTCCGAGCATTTGTGGTCTTGTTCTTATGATTTTCAGACACACACACACACACACTCACTGGAAACTCCTAAACTCAATTATTTAGAGAGGTGTCCACATAAATTTTGACCATACAAGGATGCAACGATCAAGTGCACAACCTTTGGCCATAGAGTGTATACTCATGCAACAAAAAGTGTTTAATACACAGCTGTGGAGGACTACAAGATGCAGCAAGGTATATCCAGACAGCGACTGACCTACAGATGCTCAGGAGTTATAGGTAAGATAGTGAACATCAGTGTGCAGTGATGTGATACTTTTGTGTTAATTATGGAATACATTGTCACAGGAGGAAGAGAAACTTGTGTAATACAGATCTGGATGAAGAGTTCTTTATTAAGAGATGTACTTCTTTAACCTATCAGTGTGAGCGCTGTCTGAATATCCTACATGTTTATTAAAAAAAAAAAAAAAAAAAAAAAAGTTTTCCTTTTGAGAGAACATGGTACCTTTTCCAGTAGGTTGGATCCAAAAAGGAGAAGGAGGAGCTCCGGCTTGGTGCAGTTCTTCTTATTTCTATGTCCGTGTCTGTGTCGGAGTGGTTACTGCAGGATGAGGAATGTGTCGGTGAAGCACTAGAAGCCGTACTGTGCGCACCAGAATCTGCAGGAAAATTGACATTTATTAAAAGGGACGATCAATTTGTTTATGGCATTTAAGTCAAAGTCCAAACCCCCCCTCCAATTAATGATCAGGTCACATTCTTTAAAAATTTTTTTTTTTTTGCTTAAACAAAGGGAGGAAGGAGAAAGGGGAGGTGGCAACTGTGCCAATAAAGGATTTCCCGAGACCAATAATGAAGGGAACTCTCCCCAACAGGAAGCTTAAAGCTGAACTCCAGCTCTCCCCTTCAGTCTTGCACAGATGTACAGGTTCCTCTCCTCTACTGAAATTGCTTCACTGATTTCACTGCACACCGAGATTCTCTCACTGTGCATTAGAAGCTACAGAAAAAGCTCAGGGACCCAGTGATGAGATCACGTGGCCTAAAATAAGGTAGGCAATGAAAACAGAAAGGTTTTATACAAAAACTTCATAAACAGGTTGAGGAGGGAAGAATAGAAACCAAAATATAAGTGGAATACATTTTAGCCTCAACAATTAAGACAAGGGAGAGAAAGCCACATACACACACCACAAGACAAGCACAACTTACAAGGGCTTGAAAGGTTTTTATCTATTTGGTTCCTCTTAGCAGCCAAACGTCTAATTCCTTTGGGTCTGATTCGCAGCGCTTTCAAGTTCGGTCCCCCGCGAGCATCTACTACCTGTTCACAAAACAGAGTTGGGAGGGTGAGCCGTAAAGAAATAAAACAGACCCACCTTCAATCCCAACTCCCACTGCACCCATTACTGTCAATTTACTGAAAGATATTACTATTATTCAAAAAGGTGGACTGGGCTCCACCAAAACGTTGACATTAAATAAACTACGTTGGAAAATTTCTCCTGTTGTAAGTCTCACTGAGTGCACCTGTTGCTTGCATAATAATTAATAATTTAGATAAGAAAATAAAAAAAAAAAAGTTATATTATAAATAATAAATTGGAGTAATAGTAATAAAGAATAAAAATTGGAGTAATAATTAAGGTAACAGAATAGTAATAATGAGAAATAATAGTAGTAAAAAGGTATAATAGAAGTAATAATATTCTAATATAATTATTACTAAATAACAGAATAGTAATAATGAGAAAGAGTAGTAGTAGTAGTAGTTGGAAAAATAGAACTAATAAGAAGAAATAATGTTATAATAAATTAATAATAAATTAAATAATAAACATAATAATAACAGAATAGTAATAATGAGAAAGAGTAGTAGTTGTTGGAAAAATAGAACTAATAAGAAGAAATAATGTTATAATATTAAATAATAAATTAATAATAATAAAATAAATAATAACAGAATAGTAATAATGAGAAAGAGTAGTAGTAGTAGTTGTTGGAAAAATAGAACTAATAAGAAGAAGAAATAATGTTATAATAAAATAATAATTAAATTAATAATAAAATAATAATAAAATAATAATAATAAATTAAATAATAATAATAAATTAAATAATAATAATAAATTAAATAATAAATTAAATAATAATAAAAATAAATTAAATAATAAATAACAAATGGAGTAATAGTTAGAGTAACAGAATAGTAATAACGAGCAACAACAACAATAGTAGTTAGAAGTAACAGTTAGCATAATAGAAGTAATAATAAATAATAGGAGTAATAGTTATTAGAATAATAATTTGGAGTAATAATTAGAGTAACAGAATAGTAATAATGAGAAATAAGAATAATAGTAGTAATAGAAGTAACAGTTAGAATAATAGAAGTAATAAGAATAATAGGAGTAGTAATAGGTGTTATTCGAATATAAATTGGAGTAACAGTAATAAGAATAATTGGAGTAATAAATTAGAGTGACAGAATAGAAATAAGGAGAAATAATAACAATGTTAGAATAATAGTAATAGGAATAATTGCAGTAATAATTAGAATAGGAATAATAGCATAATAAATAGTTAGAAGAAAATTTGAGTAATAATTAGAGTAATAGAATAAAAATAATAAATAACAGGCGCAATAGTTAGAACAATAGGAATAATAATAAATAAATAGTAATGTTAGAATAAGTAAAATTGGAGTAATAAATAGAATAAAACAAAAATAAAAAGGAGTAATAATAATAATAGAGTAACAATAGTAAGAATAAATAGGAATAATAATAATAAAAATGATAATTGGATTAATAATTATAATAAGAGTAATAATAGTAGTAAAAATTGGAACAACAACAAGTAGAATTGGAGTAATAAGACTAATAATTATAATATTAATCAACAGCAATTTGTCTTGACATTAGTCTTGTTTGTACAATTCTAAAGCGGACAAATTATACAGTCGGTTAGTTTGTGTTGCCAATTTAAGAACAGTTTCCTTGTTTAGTGGACAAAACCTGCTGGCAGTGGCATGCACCAAGCACCATCAGAGAAACCTACAACTTACATGATTCCAGTTCTTTTTTGAGTCAGACGGAAGCTTTTTCCATCTCTTCACCAAAAGCACGCAGGCGTTGCAGATATCCCCTGTACGTCTTTCATGCAATCTACAAACAGAACAGAAAATGTGCATTTAAAAAAAACTTTTTTTAAATCTTATGCAATAATTGGTTCTTGGAACCAGAGAGATTATCCCACTGATGGGAGGAGTTGGGAACCCCTAACCTGCACTGCAGACCAACTTTAGGAGTTCCAAAACACCAGTGTAAGAATGAATGAGAAACTTCACAATGGTTTAGCTTTGCGAAGTCAAACTACGGTGTCCGTTTATGAAACTGAACAGCAGTAATCCCGAGGATCACCGCTGATCTCAGTTCATTAACGGCTCATGAAACAGATGATCGCCATATTCTCCGCCGATCATATCTGCACCCAGTGAAGCTGTAACTGACGGACACAGAAAGGTCAGTTTATGAAGCTGCGATCTCAGCACTTCACTGCCGATCTGTGGCAAAATACTCGATCAGAGGTGGAGAATCGAGGAGTGAAGAGAGAATCCGGGGGGGGGGGTTTGTAAATACATTAAATCTTTCATGTGACAACACTGAAGAAATGACACTTTGCTACAATGTAAAGTAGTGAGTGTACAGCTTGTATAACAGTGTAAATTTGCTGTCCCCTCAAAATAACTCAACACACAGCCATGTCTAAGCCGCTGGCAACAAGTACACCCCTAAGTGAAAATGTCCAAATCCACTGCTCCATTCTCCGGCATTCACCGTGGAGATCGTTCTCCTCTGTGTGCCTGTTTATGAAGCAGTGTAGATCGCTTCTCCTTTTGTGAAGTGAAGCGTTCTACAAATGCTTTAAACCGTGGAGAACGCCCCTTGATACTGGCGTCTCGTGAGACATGGCAAGATTACAGTACCAGAAATTCACTGAAACACTCGGTGTCTGTTAAATTATCACTGCTCAGTACACAGAGCAGTGGATATTTTCCAATGCTTCATAAAAATGGACACCAGAGCCAGAAGGAATAACAAGTCCTGTGCAGGTACACTATGGGGTTGAGATATGATAGGCAAATAGACTGTGCACTCTGCAAGTGCAGGTACTCCAGAGCAGGGGTGTAAAGCTCAATTTCACTGTGGGCCACATCAGCCTTACAGCTGCCCATAAAGGGCCAGACAATATAAAATTTATCCAGGGCACCCCTCCACCGCAAATTAGGTGCAGAACTCAACCATGCTTGGGGGCCCTATGTGCAGAGTTTAAGGTTTTCCATTTTCCTTGCAAAGTGAAGCCTCACCTCATTTACTAAGCTCTGGAGCAACTGCACTTGCAAAGTGCACAGTCTTATTTGCCTTAGTAAATCAGCCCCTGTGCCTCTTGACTAGATTTGAGGTTTAGATCTGACAATCAGGTATCCATCAAGGTGGTGTTTTATATAGGCTCTCATTATTACAACTCTAAGCAGATTATAAAGAGGAGGTACAGAGGACTAAACCAACATCCTTACCCAAAACAGTTCTGAAACTCGCCCTCATATCGGTTGCTGTCTGTAAAGCGACTGCTGGAAGATTTGGCTTTGCAGATACAGCAGCCTCTGGAGCTCCTGTAAGTCTTTGGCTTATAAAACCCAATCATTTTTCATCTGAATCAAACTGAAAGGAAAAAGAGGAGAATGCATCAGTCTGGAAATACAGAAAAGTATTATTAAAGGACAAATTTGTGGCTACTAACCCAACCTTTTTAAGCTTGTTGAATTTATTATTGTATCCCCCTTCACTTCCTATCAGTTTTACACAGCACAGGAGGAAATACGGAATCTATGAAGGTACACAGATGGCAATATTTGTATTTTCGGGGGGTATAATTGGGAAGGAATAAAACTGGTGACATTTTGTTAGTTTCGTCAATTTGTAGAGATCCCCCCCCCCCCCCACTTCCTGTCAAGGTGACCACTGACAAACAGAACAGGAAATAGACAGCATTTAAAGTGGTTGTAAACTTCAGACATTGAAATGTGAGCAAAGCATATCCCTCTGTAGTGTTTACTTGTCTCAATCCAGGGTACTATGTGTCACTTCTGTCCGCTGCATCATTCCTCTGCTATCAGCATGAGTGAATTCTGATGAGTTTTCCTGACACCAAGTGAAAAAAAAAAAAAACAGGGGAGGGACCTCCAGCTGATTGACAGCCTCAGCTCTGTTCTTGTGTGCAGGGGGGGGGGGGTCCCCTCCCGCCAATCAGCTTTCCTCACTGATGCAACTTCAGCTCTCCACCCCTTACTTTTCAGAGCTGAGAGATGATGTGTAAAATCTGCACTTTGAATAGATTTAGGGGGAAAGACGGCTGTAGAAAGACCGGTACAACTTATGTAGGAGGATTTGTTTAGTCTGTGTATCACGTGAGGCCAGTCACTTCACTGAGTATACACATAAGGGTTTACAACCACTTTAAACCTTGACAAAGATTCCAATCCTTCCACTAAAAATTGAAAGGGATAGGGTTAAATCTGAATTGCAGGCCGATAAGACAAGCAGTAAAAATAGTGAATTTGACCTGGTATCAGCCTCTTGCAGTTTTAGTACAACAGGGCTCAGACTGAGGGGGAAGCAGCACAAGGAGCGACTAAGGCCAGACTGACTTGCAGATCGCATTACATTTTAAAATATTTGTAATATTTTACATTTTTAAAGGAGTGAAACAATAATGCACAGACACATTTTAACTAAAGCTGTGGCTATAGACTACTAAACTTCAGATCATAAATCACAAAACCTTTATTCTGATTGGCTGGGCTGTTACAGCCTTTCCCATATACAAATTGGCACACTGTTCCTGGCACTTATAAAACATCACACAATGAAAACATGAAGCCACAAAAGACAATCAGGCATCATAAGAGCAGATCAAAGACTTGCTCATTGTACAAAACATCCTCATGGGATCAAAGACGCCTCAAACCTGCAAGTTTGCATGAGCTAGTGAGCAATAAAGAGTACCTGTCACCTACATGAAATGGTGGTCACCGATAGAATTTGTTAGCTGTCTGATGCCGAACGTTTTGTTTTGGCTAGAAGGGAGAAAGATTAAACCTCTAAGGTCTTTATTGTTCTTCGACCCCGTTGAGATTTCAGTTCACTTCTTGTTCTGGTGACCACACAGTAAGTGAAAAAGGGTTATTAAAAACAGCCAGATGGCCACTAAATTTGAATGATGTACTATGAGAGCCTATAGAATGTATTGGGCTGGCACAAAACAGAAAATAGGCAGTTACTTTAAAGCAGATTGACACTTTCTGCAGTTTTCAAAACAAAAGTACAATGGAAGGAAAAAAAAATGATGGGTGGGAGGGGGAAGTACCAAGATTGGTGGTCATTCATCCAAAAGGGATTTCAGCATCAATCACGTGGTCCCTTCCACAAAAATATGAGCTGTGTTCTGGGGTTCCAATACCACTCTGCATTATTAATGTTTGGGGGGGGGGGGGGGACGGGACTGTCACTTGAAGCAAAACAGACCGGCCCAGCATGCCATACTAACATAGCTTCTTTGACATGGAGTTACACAGAACATGCACGGCCAACCAAATATTGCCTGGTTGATCCTGCTGCTCGCTCTCTCCCTTCTGTCCCATGTCCCCAAATCAGCTAGTGATTTTGCAGCTATGGTGGCAGCTCTGCACATGCTCCATTTTCAGTGAGTTTCTATGCTGAGCATTTCCTCCCCATCACAGCTGAGTAGCCCATGAGACTATAGTCACACATGGACGTGGTAAATAACAGCCCACTCCCTCCCTCCTCCATGCCCACTAACCAGCTAAATGATCACACGGAAGTTCAGCCTCCCCCCTCCTTCTGCCGCCGCTGGGCCATTCAGAAAGCGTAGGGCGAATGCGCAATAGGGAACTGGCTGTGATGCCGTAGGCAATGGCAGCAGCAGCATCAAAGAGCTGATGGAAACATCCGCTGAGGGTTCCAAAATCGCTAGATTCCAGGACAGGTAAGTGTCTTAATATTAAAAGTCAGCAGCTACAGTATGTGTAGCTGCTGAATTATTTTTTTTGCTGGGGGGGGGGTACCTACTCTGCTTTAAATTGATTGTAAAGCAAGTTTGTTTTTTAAATAAACATGGTATACTTACTGCCACTGTCCAGTTCATTTTGCACAGAGTGGCCCTGATCCTTGACTTCTGGGGCCCCCCTCGGCGGCGCTGGAGACTCCTCACCGCATAGTATAACACCCTAGGAGAAGCCCTCTCCCAGGGTGTTACCTTGTGGGCATGCTCCCGAGTCTTGTATTTGCGTCCGTAGACGCAGAATGCCGGGCCCCAGCGCCTGAGTTATTTGATTGACAGTGACAGAAGTTTTTTCACTTTAATGCATAGGATGCATTAAGGTGAAAAAACACAAGGGTTTACAACCCCTTTAAGGCCCCTTGCACACGAGCGTCATGATTTACTGATATTTACTCAAGAACTTGTGACGCCCCTGTGCAAGGAGCCAAAAACCATGTGTAAAGACCCAAGTAATGTCGACTATAGGTGTGCAAAAGTATAGACAGGTGAAATTCGTCATTACCAGTAGTGTAATATACTCACTTAAAACACACAGCAAATGACTGCACTCAAATGTAACATTTTCTATTTTGGTTTTACTGCTCTGTACTCACTGTATTACCGATCTTTACTCAGCTGAGTGCAATGTTCCATAGCCAAGTCTGCATGACCAACTTTCTTCTGATGTCTAGGACCATCCTAAGAATTATATTGGCAATATAAGTGTACCCCATCATAGGGTACCACACTGCATCATCATTTCCACTACCCACCATGACAAAACAGTCTACTCGGACAACCAACAGCTCTAACAAAATATCATACAAGAAAGCAACTACTCACAGCTAAAGTAAGCAGACTGACTCTCAGGTGAGTCGGTTCAAATGGAGCAGTGCAGCACCAGATTAGCCCAGCAAAAGAGCAAGGAAAACTTTGCATTACAATCATGAATTTTCTTAGTTTAAATCTAAGCATATGTTGAAAACTAGTTCATAAGCGGAAGTGAAGATTTGCATACAATTACGTATAGAAATGGATCTACCGATTTCAAGGATATGCGAAAGTAACCTTGGTTTAAAATGTTATTGAAAGTGCAACTGAATCCCAGAGACTTTGGATGTGCAACTGTCCTGACTTCTCTGGCACTCAATTACCCCCCTTTCGTTTGTTTGTCCTCAGACCTGAGCCAACATCATATTTTTTTTTTATAGCTTTTTAGAGAAAACCGAATAAGGGCAAATTACATGCGTGTTGGGAGCTCATAGGTGTGCATTCTTAGATTGTAAGCTCTAATGAGCAGGACCCTCCGATTGTGCTTGTGTTGAATTTTACCTGTACTGTCTGCCCCAACGTTGTAAAGCACAGCACAAACTATTGGAACTATATAAATCCTGTATAATAATAACAATAAAAAGAAGAATTAAAGCAGCCCATATATTTTAAATGGGCTTACAGCTTCTCACTGTGAAAACAAAAAAAAAAAAAAAAAACAGCAAAAAAGCACCACAAACATTTTTTGCCATGCTGCTGGTAGATCTAACGGAGATTGTACTGTGAATTGTGCCTTAAACATCCTGGATCTTATTTATAGTGTTCTCATTTTGCGTGCATGAATTCAGGCACTCTGGAAATGCTTAAATTGGAACTTCACTCTCCCAATCAACATTGATTATCTTTAATCTCTTTAGTTACTTCCAAGTTCCTTGCCCAGGAAAATGTCATACATCCCTGGAGTGTTCAGGAGGGGTTTTCTCAGCCAAGCACACCCTCCTGCATGCATGCTTGAGCTAGGGCAGATGGATTCCAGGAAATGCTGCATGAACCATCTGTCCTTACTCAAAATGGCCATAAGCAGGATTGCTAAGAGGTGTTTTTCTAAGTGATGTCTCAAAAAGTATGGAGACATGGATAGATGATGTGGGGTTTACTTTGAATATTAAAAATGAACTAAACAGCACCTTCAGTTTGTGGTGCTCAGATGGGGCAATTCTGCTTTTTGAAGGGGATAGAGAGAGATAGATAGAGATATATATAGATAGACATACACACACAGTACTGATCTATAAAAGATGAGAAGCTGGGCTTAAACAAGTATTTAGTTCATGCTCACTTTGAGTTATGCAACAAAATAATAAAGTACTTCGAAGTAAAGCTCACTGATGACAGGTTCTCTTTATGTCCTGGCTGATGATCTGCTCATAGACTGGAGGGGCTGTAGGAAAGGAGGGGGGCAGACAGCAGAGGACAGGGGTCATGTCAGGTAGAGCTGGTAACGGCTATATAAACACGCTGACAAGCAATGCGATGAAGCTGCATGGACAGCAGTCCCTCCTGAGCAATCAGCGGGTCTTTGTTATGCCTACGTGCAGAATCCCCAGCCAGTCACACCGGCCACCCACTGATCGTCCTCCACACCTCCCCCCACCCAGCGATCCCTACACATCCCACCACCCACCCTCCGATCCCTACACATCCCACCACCCACCCTCCGATCCCTACACAATGCAGCACGTGCTGACAGCACATCACACCGATCCCAACACAAACACTACAACAACCAGCAGGAAATCCTCTCCGATACAAAGTTCCATGAGAACCCCGAGCCCTCCATCAATGTGTGACTGAGATCACAGAGGTGTGTGGTCATCACAATGCAAGGCCTCTGCAAACCTGTACAATAAAAGTTGCAATGCACGATTACATGAGGCAGGGCAGCCCGACAATTGTTACCCCCCCCCCGCACAACATTTTCTAAGTTGCTACCTTTGATCAGATAAGGGTGGCATCAGCTGGTGGCACTCAGTGGTCACCCTGCAGACATTGGGGTGCCCCATCCCCTAAGATCGCTGCATCCTCCTCTATTGAGATGTAACAGCAGAGCAGACAGTCCCAGTAAAAGTGGCAATGGGGGGCAGAGAACAATCAGAGAAGGGTGGCCTCTTCTACTGACAGGCAATCGGGGGGCGTCCTACCAACCCCCTGATATTGGGGTGTCCGATGACCCCTAGAACTCCTATCCATCCCTCCACTATGATCTGGAACCTGACTTTAGAAGTTACAATGAAGGATCGGACAAGGGTGACGGCAATAAGAGGGGTCCAGCCTGTCAATAATGGGGCCCCCCCACAGGTAGCATTGCACATGGTGCCCCCCCCCCCCCCATACACAGACATGAGGCTGAGCGATGACACGGAACAATGGAGGGACAGGCAGCCTGACACATGGCACAGAAGAGCCCCCCGACCCCCCTGTACAGCCCCCCCCCCGGAGACACACTGCCCCCAATCTGTACACACGGGGCTGACAAGTGTCCGGACACCTCCGACCCCCCCATAACACTCCCCCCAGACACATGGACAGCCCCCGGGTACCACACTCACCCCCCTCCGCTCCCCCGGACTCTTACCTCAGCCTGTCTCCGGTGTCCCGTACTACACGAGGGGGTGCTGCAGAAAAAAAAAATCCCTAAAACTCTCCCGGGTCACCTCTCAAGAGTGTCTAGTGCGCAGGCGCATTTCCCACGCTCTTATTCTCTTGAATCGAGCTCATTAGCATGGCTGCGTGACGTCACCTTCCTGCTTCTCCATTGTCCTTTTAAGAGAGCTGAGAAAGGCGGGAAAAAGAGAGAGAGCGAGACTTGTCATTGCCTTAACGTGGAGGGGGAGGGGCCAAGCCAGGAGGAGGGGGAGGGGCCCGCTGTGGAAAAGTCACAACAAAGGCTGTGGTTGGTCCAGGCTGTGCAGTAGTAGTGTGGCCGTCCATTGAGGAGCTATAGTGGTCGCAGTGGAGACTCCGCCTATACTCCAAGGGGGCAGTGCGGCTGCTAGGGAATGGTTGTCAATGAGACCGAAGTCCCCTATCCACAGCCGGACCGTACATCAGCAATGATGGAGCCCAGGCACACGGAGAGAGCACACTGCAAGGGGTAGGGGTGCTGTGCTCTCTGCCTCCCCCTACAGTGCACTGCTGGAAGTGTCAGTCAACCTACTGTACTGCTGAGATTTTATATATATATATATATATATATATATATATATACACATACACACACATTTTTTTGTGTGTTCCTTTTAATCCTGACCCCCTATTTCTCTACGTCGTACATGTTGTACGTCGCCGCGTTCTTGACGTTCGGAATTTCCGACAAGATTTGTGTGACCGTGTGTATGCAAGACAAGTTTGAGCCAACATCCGTCAGGAAAAAATCCATGGATTTTGTTGTCGGAACGTCCGTTCGTGTGTACGCGGCCTTAGGGTATTCTGACAGCCAGCCATGCCGGACAGAAGTCTTTCAAAGTAGGGCCACCCATGGCTAAATTATGACTGACTCCTAATCCACCTGGAAGATTTTTAACTGATTTAAAATAAAAGTTCAGTTAGGTTATAGAATGTAAAGGTGGCCATAGATAGAAATTTGGCCGATAAAGAAGGGACTGGCCAAATTTCGATCCATGTGCGGCCATTGGCATTTAACAGAAGTCAATCTGTTGACCATCTTCTGTTGAACAGACTTGTTGGAAAAATGCCGCTATCAGCAGCTGCAACCAATGGCTGCAGTGCTGATCTGTGTATTCGGTCAGTAGAGGAGTCTCCCCAATGTCACACTACACTAGCACCAGTGGCAACCCATCCATTAGGGGCGCAGCCCCGCCCCGCCCCGCCCCCTCCATCCATCCATGCGTGCGGCCGTCACCCCCCATGACCCGACCGGTTCTGATTCCCCCTTTCTATTTCAAACAGATGGATGGGGGAAATTTGTTTTCAGTTGTTTTTTTTTTTGTTCAGCCCGCTGGTAGGCTGCAGTTGTTCTAGATCTAAGAGGAACATTCAAGGAAAATAAAAAACACAGCATTTTTGCTTGCACATGATTGGATGATATAAATCAGCAGAGCTTCCCCTCAGACCTATCGCAATTGCACTTGCAGTGCACAACATATTTGTCTTTAGTAAATCAACCTCAAACATCTGTACATTCAACTTTGGGTCTACCAAACTATGTAAGATGCGAGCTTACCTTATCTGTCAAATCAGTCAGGCTCTTTCATTGCATAGTTGTTAGCAGTGGCAGGCTGTCAAAATGCATCCAGCCCCCTGCTCTACATACAGGGCACCAGACTATGGATGCTAATGGGGGGGATTGGAAGCACGTGATTAGAGCCAGAGGCTCTAATAGGCTTAAAAAAAATGGTGGGCTTAGGGCGCAGAGCACTGCGCTCCGAGCCCACCCTGCTGTGTGATGATAGCGAATGAATATTCGCTATTTTCACACTAAATCTCCTCCCCGTCAATCCGGAAGCAGGTCGTGAGACCCGTTTCCATATTGGCCAAAAGTCAGGCGATCCTATTGGATGCCTAGCGCCTAAGAGGTGGAGAGAGGAGATGCATGGCGGAAGCTGCTGGAGGATAGGACACCGGACCTGCTGCTCACAGCCCGCCACTCTGGAGGACACCGGAGCTGCTGTGTTATGTAATGATCTTACTTACGTTTTCCCTGCATAGTAAAGTCAGTGCTGAACATACAGCGCTGAAACTTACAGTTTTGGCTGGAGTATGCAGATCATAGTGAATCACTTGCTCTGTAGCTCATCCATTCTGAAAATATCTTGCATTCCTTTCAGTGAATCTAAGGCATTCTGTGATTGGAGGAGATCATGATGCACCTCCTCCAATCACAGAAAGCTTTACGTTCATTTAGGCCTCATTTGAACGGGCATACTACAGTGTACATCTGTGTGAGGGCCATGTTTACCCACACAAGGATGGCACAGGTGCTCTGTGCAACACACATGCAGCCAGTCCCATTCATGTCAATTGGAACTCAGCAACTGCACCGACAAAGCTGAGGCTACAAATTTGACATCTGTGAGGGTGCACATCCTTGAACGCAGACAATGTGCATTTGGGGCCATACACCAACACAGCTGTGAAAATGGGATCAGTGGCTGTGTCTGTGACCCAATGACATGAATGGGACTGCCTGCACAGAGATGCATGGAACAACCTGTGCATCCCTATATAGGTAAACATGTCCCTGCTCAGGTGTATGCCTGTGTGAATGGGGCCTTAAAAGAATGCAAGACAGATTTTGACTAGACAAGTCACTGGCTAAATAACACACTGTGATCTGTGTTCTCCATTATAAAATAGCAGTGGTCACACATTGCACACACTTGATTATTGTTCACTTCATTTAAAAAAAAAAAAAAAAAAACATACTTGATCCGATCCGCCAGGAGGATGGAAAATAGGACCACCATCCATCCGGATTATGCAGACAGGATCAGATAGCAGTGGATGTCAGCGGTCATGTCACCGCTCCATAGGGGAGACTGAAGGGTCCGATCAGGTCCATGTGAAAAACTGACAGGCGGACCTGATCGAACCGGAGGGGGGAGAAGAACTGGAGGGAGAAGACATCACCAGAGAAAGAAGACAAGTTGGAGCTAGGACAGGGTACATTCTTCATTTTTAATAAAGGACTTTGTCAAAAACCTGTGTACTGTCTTTATTTATTTTTGACACTTTTTTGGGTGAATAAGTAGGGGTACAATGTATCTTGTTAAAGGGGGATTCCAGATTCCGATAAGCCCTCTGCCTGAAGACCCCCCCCCGCACAACCACCGCCCAGAGTTGTCAGGAAGAGGCCCTTGGAGACAAGGTGCTTTGGGGTGGGGGGGCAGAGTCCCCCCCTGCCCCAAAGCACCCCCCCCCCATGTTGAAGGCATGTGGCCTGGTATGGTCCGGGAGGGGGGACGCTCGCTCATTCCCCTCCGTTTCCTGACCTGCCGCGCTGCATGCTCGGAGAAGGGTCTGGTATGGATTTTTTTTTTGGGGGGGGGGGTCCCACGCCGTTTTTTTTTTGGCATGGGGTTCCCCTTTTAGACCCTCAGAGCACAAATTGCATGCCACAAGTCGAATCAGTTAAGATGATCAGTTAAAACCTAGAAGCCGATTGGTTTCTATGGACAGCTGCATCAGGTTCAGTTAATCTGCCCTGATGTGTCATTATTTCTTATGTCAGAAGATTGGGATGTACAGCAATATTGTGGCTCCACTATAATACAACTAAGGAAAAACCTCTTCACACTTGAGACATTGGTCCTCTCAGCTAAAACTGTCCTATTCAAAATGCATCCCTGGACTTACAACAGATACAAGCTGGGAAGTTATTGTACAAACAAACCTCCTTCAATCTGAAACAAAGCTTCCTAACCGCCACTCTACATATTCCGCCTGTGTTTAATTGTCCAAATTCATGTGTTAATGATCTCTCCATGAAGTCTCAACTCACAAAAGGTTACACTTTAAAGTGTATCAGGATGTATTGCCCATAGAAGAACTGATACAATGACATTCAGCGATCTAAAAACAGAGTGATCGTTACAATACAGGAAATATAAACATATGCATCACTCGATGATCCCTTCTAAAGAGAGCAAGAAAAGGCGGCAACACAATAGCAAAGGGTTATTCAAATTCTTTACCTTTTTTTTTTTTAATTTAAAGTGATACATTATTCATTTTTGAAAGTTCCTTTTTATGTTTTAATCTTTTCAACATTTTTCAAAACAGGTAAACTCATCTGGGAACAAGCAATGGTGAGTTGCCCCTATTTTCTGTGGCTGTGTAAAGTTCAACAGATATTAAAAGGTAACTAATACAAATATAGGCAGTTATGTTATTCAAACATTTGAACAGAGCTATCCTAGGACAGTCATTGTAATGGTTTCTTACATTGCACCTTGAATATATATATATATATACATACATACATACATACATACACACAGTGGGTATAGAAAATAATTGCCCCACTTTAAAATCACATAAATACCATCAAATTCTTGAGAAAAATCTGCTGCTCTCTGCCAGAAAGTTGTCAATGGGAAGAAGGTTTACCCTCCAACATGACAATGACCCAAACACACAGCAAATATGACCACACCGTGGTTGAATTAGAAATAGGTGATTGTCCCTTGCATGCCCTAGTCAGAGCCCAGAATATGGCTCGGTTCACACCTATGCAGTTTGCTTTTGATCCCTTTCTGTAGTGCTTTTTGCTGTGCACTTTGCACACACGTTTTGATGCATTTTACATTTTTTATGCTTTATTTTTGGCCAATAAAACACACTACATGCTTTTCCGCAGCTTCTCGATTGAAGTCTATTGAATTAAAAATGCACCGTCTTGCTTTTTAAAAAGTCCCTGACCCTTACCAAAAATGCAGTGGCTGAAAAAAAAGCATAGATGTCCCATAGAAAACCATGTTAAATGGACGCATTAAAAAAACACACATAGGTGTGAAACGAGCCTTAACCACTTGCTTACTGGGCACTTAAACCCCCCTCCTGTCCAGACCAATTTTCAGCTTTCAGCGCTGTCGCACTTTGAATGACAATTGCGCGGTCATACAACACGGTACCCAAATGAAATTTTTATCATTTTTTTCCCACAAATAGAGCTTTCTTTTGATGGTATTTGATCACCTCTACGGTTTTTATTTTTTGTAAAAAAAATTTTAAAAGACAGAATTTTTGAAAAAAAATTATATATTTTTTTTATATTTTGTTATCAATTTTTGCAAACAGTTAATTTTTCTCCTTCGTTGATGTACGCTGATGAGGCGGCACTGATGGGCACCGATAGGTGGCAGTGATGGGCACTGATGGGTGGCGGTTATGGGCACTGATGGGTGGCAGTGTTGGGCACTGATTGGGCATTGACTGATGGCAGCACTAATAGGTGGCACTTGTGGGCATTGATAGGTGGCACTTGTGGGCTTTAATAGGTGGCACTTGTGGGTTTTAATAGGTGGCACTTGTGGGTTTTAATATGTGGCACTTGTGGGTTTTAATATGTGGCACTTGTGGGCACTGGCAGATGGCACTTGGAGGCACAGATGAGGCATCTGTGCCTCCTTCCTCTTCGGGACCGATGTCCCTTTGACATGAGCCGGTGATCGGCTTTTTTTTCCTCCTCACGCTGTCAGCGTGAGGAGAAAACGAAACCGATCACCGAGCTTTTGTTTACATCATGTGACCAGCTGTCATTGGCTGACAGCTGATCACATGGTAAGGGGCCAGGACCGGCCCCTTACTCGGATTTGTGATCATCCGAGTCTCCGTGACTCGGTGATCACAGCGCGCAGACCGCGCGCCCTGCAGGGTGCGCGCGGTGCACGTGCATAGGGGAGGACGTCATATGACGTCCTCCCGGAGATTGAGGTCCGCGCTGTAGCCGTCATTCGGCTATGGCCCGGACCTCAAGTGGTTAAACCCCATTGAAAATCTGTGGAATGACTTGAAGACTGCAGTCCACAAATAGTCACCATCAAATTTAACTGAACTTGAGCAGTTCTGCAAAAAAGAGTGGGCAAATACTGCAACGTTAGAAGAGACATCCCAACAGACTAAAGGCTGGAATCAACCTCTTGATGCCGACGTAACACAAATATGTGGCCCCGTTGCGCTGAGTATTTTGCCGTGGGGCAGCATATGCGCGTATCTCTCCTTGTACCGGGAGCAGGGCTACACAGCGTGCTCCCAGCACCAAGACACGGGTCTCATCAAGAGCCCAAGGCCCTGTACTAACAATCAGGACCCAGAACTCACAATTCTGGGTCACTTGATCACTGTGGTAGCCTCTAATTGGCTACCACAGTGATCAATCACTGTGAGAAGCCCACCCCTGTGTTTCTCTCTGTGAATGGAGGAGAGAGAGAAAGTGTGTGGGAAAAAAAAAAGAAAGAAATATTAAAAAATAAACAAAAAATACCTAGATCAAGGTTTGATCTAGAAAAGTGCCAGGTTTAGTGTTTGGCTCATAGTCGGTATATTTTGGGCAGGATTTATTTTTTTTCTAAATTAGTATCAGTGTGTTTTAGGTGAGGGACAAAAAAAAAGAAGCAAAATCCGCACTATTGTTTCTGGGCTGTACTACGGGTACAAGCAACAAATCACATACACATATGTGGTATTGCTGCGATCATCAGGAGCAGGAGAATTTATTTTGGGTTGTTCTTTGGTGGTTCTGATAAAAAAAAAAACGTATAATCCACCTGGATGCACAAAGTACTTATATACTATATGTACGGTTTTACTAACACATGTCAAAGTTGCAAAATTGTGCTCCAGCATTAAAATTTGTTTTACCCATGGGCGTGAAGGGGTTAAAGCAAAAGGTGGTTCAACAAAATACTGACATGGGGGGTGATACTTTTTCCAACTCAGTCATTTTGTTTTTCAATATTTGTTTTTTTCTGACATGTTGGTGCTATAGATTTCACTTGGATATTATAAGTTGCACTGAGGAAAATAAAGCTGGATATAACAAAAATGGTGTCTGTCTTTAGTTCAGGCTGCAAAGCAACAACATGTAATTATTTTAAAGGGGGTGATTCTTTTTTTATAGTGTGTGTGTGTGTGTATACACACACACACACACACACGTTGGAATGTGCGATTTAGCAAAAGGCCATTTGCAAGATGTTGCATGTGTGCAGACACACAGCAGAGGGGGGTCTGCCAGAGTACTGGCACATTTGCACATAGGGGTTGCCACCTCATCCCTTTAAACCCGAACACATATGAATTACACAGGTTCTGAGGCTTATCTAAAGCAGATAAGGCACCAAATTAGTTCAATTACCACCTTAATCAGCCACAGAACCTGTGTAATTAATATGTGTTAGGTTTTAAGGTTAGGAATGAGGTGGCAACCCTATTTGCGCATGTGTGGGGATCTGATGCATACACAAACACACTGCGGATCTCTGCCATGTCTATGAGTTTGCAGTATGTCTGTGCATGCACCATATCTGTAGTAAAGATGGTGATGCTGGGGAAAAGAGGCAAAGAGAGAACCTCTGCTTCAACCAAGACAACACTAGATTCCATTGTAAGTATGTTTTATTATTGAAAGGGGTCACTGTTGGGGATTTTGCCAGAGGGAAGTTCTACTTTAATGATAAGCTTAGTTGTAACAAATAATAATGCACATCTAAATGAGATTTAAAAAAAAGAAAAGAAAAGAACATTTTGATTGCGTTAAATAATAAAACACAACATAGCAGAAAGACAAAATGGGAGGGAGGAGGGTTGACTTAGTAAATCTGGTGCAGCTGTGTATAATGACCAACCAGCTTCTAACTTCAGCTTGTTCATTTGAGCTTGGACGATAAAACCTGGAAGCTGATTGGTTACTGTTTACAGCTGCACCAGATCCTTTATGCTCCAGTTTTAGTAAATCCCCCCCCCCCCCCCAAATGTGTCAAATTCAGTTACTCTATCCTGTTAAGCACACATGGTATTCCAGAACACATAAGAGTTTAGCCCTGGCTCACACCTGAATGATTTAAATTACTTTTCTAGAAGCACTTTGCTTAACATGAGGATTCCCATTGGATCCTAACGTGCCCGATTAAGGGCCTGTTCACATCTGAATCATACAGTTACAGGGTCCACATTCCTGTGCGATTTTGCAGCCCATTCATTGGAAAGGGCTGAAAATCACCCCAGAATGCAGAAAAAGTAGTGCATGTGCTACTTTTCAAAACAGCCCTGCACCAAATCGCATAGTACCATGCAATTTGGTGCCCGTAAAATGCACTGCGTTTGTGATCTGCTTGTGCCATTAATATTACATTGGCACCTGCAGCAGATTGCAAAGACAGTGCATTTTGAGCACAGCGCAGGAAACATGCACAGAACACACCTTTGCCACACCACGTTCTGGTTTAAATGAGCCCAAAAGAAAGAAAAAAAAAAAACTGTACAATCTCTGTACAGTCATGCAAAGCAAATGCTAGATGTAAATGCAGAGAATGCATCCCTGGATCTATAACAGATACAAACTGGGAAGTGATTGTAAAACAAACCTCCTTTAGACCTGGTTCACATTGCAGTGATTTGGCATGCAATGTGACCTGTCACATCGCATGCCAAATCGGCGGCTATTGCCAGCAATGGCACCGTCCGAATCGGTGCAACACCACATTTGTGGTGCCGCACCGATTCCCAAAAGTAGTATCTGTACTATTTTTGGCAACTTTGGGGTGCAATTTTAATAGACATCTGTGCATAAACCTGCACAGAGCTCTCTGAAATTGCCTCCGAAGTCGGGACTGACATGCTGCAATAAAATTGATTTCATTCATGCTGTCAGTGTGAACCTAGGCTCAATCTGCAAGAAAGCTTCCTATCCATCATTCTACATATTCCTCCTGTGTGTAATTGTCCTAATTCATGTGTTAATGATCTCTCCATTAAGCCTCAACTCTGTATTTCAGGATGTGTTGTCCATAGAAGAACTGATACAATGATGTAAAAACAGAGTGAACGTTACAATACAGGAAATATAAACATATGTATCGCTTGATTATCCCTTCTAAAGAAAGTGGCTCACCTACATGGGAAAACACACCACTGCCCTCTGCCAGTACATTGGCATAGACCCCCATGATGTGTCTGCACAACATATCGCAAGCTAGCTCTTTGGTCATTGGCGAGACATTGCGCATGTGCAAACAAACATCAGGGGGTCTGCCAGTGATAGAAGTGAATATAAAAAATGCTGCGCCAACTCCAAAAAAGAAAAAAGAAAAAG
The DNA here is from genome assembly GCF_042186555.1 of Aquarana catesbeiana. Lineage (NCBI taxonomy): Eukaryota > Metazoa > Chordata > Amphibia > Anura > Ranidae > Aquarana > Aquarana catesbeiana. The sequence goes on from NC_133326.1 coordinate 569,031,679, forward strand.
AAAAAGAAAAAGAAAAAAAGCAGCCAACACAACAATCAGACTAATTGTGAATATATGTGAAACAGCAAAGTGTGGCGCTCAGAGTCTGCTGAAAGTCCATAGAAAAGACCAAAAAGTCACGGTGAGTGGTGATAACACATAAAGTAGACCAGAAAATATAAGAAGAGGGTTATCGTCCTAAAATAGTGATAACACATATAGTATACCAAAAAATACAGGAAAAAAAAGGGGGATCACCCCAAAAGAGTGGTAAGTGAATAATAGGTACAATATGTTATAAGGAATAGTAGAAACTTGGCTATGTGTACCTCGTAGTGGTGAATAACAAATAAGCAAATCTGTAGTAGTGAGTGTGACCTCAAAACAGAATGAAAATAACAAATTATGAATAACCTGAAAACTTTAAATTATGTGAGAATGGATAACACCATATACATAAACTAAAGTGGATGTAATAGAAATAAACTCAGCAATATTGCATGTCTGTCAGACTTGTTAAAATATAAAGTACATAAGTGTATAAAAATGTGGCATGTGGACTTTTAATGTCCGTCTGTGGGATATAGGTTCATCAAGATGCCAATATGACACTGTAGGTGCTCCCAGTCTTCATATGTATTTCTATGGGACTGTTAAGGACATCTCAGCATGCAAGGTGATATCTTCTCCAAACATGACCGTATAATCTCAGGCAGATAAACATGTAATGCCCTTACCAGAAAAGGTGGACTCACAGGCCGTTGGCGGTGAGTCAGAAAGGCTTGTACCGTCAAACGGTGGAATGGATCAAATTCCGATCATGCAGGCAGGCTTGGCTTGGAAGGGCAGAAAACCCCCAAAGGCTGGAGGGGTTGAATTGGACCCAGGTGTCCTGTTGGACCAACTTCGATCGTCGGCCGGGTTCCACTCAGTCATCGACAATCCTCATGGAAAGACAAGGAAAACACATAGTGTAAATCCGTTTAAAACGATAAGGAATTTATTGGTATAAAAATTCGTCCTCAAAGACTTCTGCCAACAGAAACGCGTCAGATCCATTTTTTTTTTACCACAACCACCACTTACTGCGCTATCTAGCTCAATTGAGCCCAACTTTTACTGCCCTTTTTTATTATTATTTGTTGGATATAACTTCTTACAATTTTTATACCAATAAATTCCTTATCGTTTTAAACAGATTTACACTATGTGGAAGTTCTTCCTTTTTTCCTTGTCCTTCCATGAGGATTGTCGATGACTGAGTGGAACCCGGACGACGATCGAAGTTGGTCCAACAGGACACCTGGGTCCAATTCAACCCCTCCAGCCTTTGGGGGTTTTCTGCCCTTCCAAGCCAAGCCTGCCTGCATAATCAGAATTTGATCCATTCCACCGTTTGACGGTACAAGCCTTTCTGACTCACCGCCAATGGCCTGTGAGTCCACCTTTTCTGGTAAGGGCATTACATGTTTATCTGCCTGAGATTATACGGTCATGTTTGGAGAAGATACCCTGCATGCTGAGATGTCCCTAACAGTCCCATAGAAATATATATGAAGACTGGGGGCACCTACAGTGTCATATTGGCATCTTGATGAACCTATATCCCACAACATATTGGTACCTATTATTCACTTACCACTCTTTTGGGGTGATCCCCCCTTTTTTCCCCATATTTTTTGGTATACTATATGTGTTATCACTATTTTAGGACGATAACCCTCTTCTTATATTTTCTGGTCTACTTTATGTGTTATCACCACTCACCGTGACTTTTTGGTCTTTTCTATGGACTTTCAGCAGACTCTATGAGCGCCACACTTTGCTGGTCTGCCAGAGATGTGGCCTGTGTGCATGCACTGAATCGGTCCTGAAAGGGGCCGGGCACATAAATAGGGCGGGCAGCGGAGGTGTTGGGGGGGGGGGGTGTCGCCTGTGTACCCACAATGCACGGGCCGGGCACTTTTTATATGTTTAATAAAATGCATTTATATCAGCAATTTTGCTCTCTGAATTTCTCCTATTTGCTTTGAGCAATATTTTAAAGGAGCAGTTCCCTGGATACACAAATAAGAATATACTGGATCCCAGGCACAGCGGATTTCCTTTGCATCATCTTGACCCTTGGGGGGTCTTCCATTGAGGTGAGCAGGCATTGCACTCAGAGGTGGCAGTAGGGTTGCCACCTCATCCCTTTAAAACCGAACACATATTAATTACACAGGTTCTGTGGCTGATTATGGTGGTAATTAAACTCACTTGGTGCCTTATCTGCATTAAATTAGCTACAGAATCTGTGTAATTCATGTGTGTTCGGGTTTAAAGGGATGAGGTGGTAACTCTAGGTGGCAGTGTTAGTTTTCTGAAATCACCTATTATACAATCGATGTGTGGCATGGATTTGGAGTGGAATATTATCACAGAAGTGCACTTTCATTTCATATTTTGGACTACGGTTATTCTATTAGTGTTTTTTTTTTGTTTATTGATCACAATTGCATATTATGTTCACTAGGGATGAGCTTGATGTTTTGGTCGAACCAGAGGCGTAACTAGAACCTTCAGGGCCCCGATGCAAGAAACCATGATGGGCCCCCCCTGCCATCCGAGCTTCCAATTTTGGGAGTGTGTCCATGGACATCCTCCTAAAACTGTGCTTCCCGCATGATCCCTGGGACATGCATCCAGCGCAAACACAGTGGCCCTTTACCATGTGATCAGCTGATCACATGTAAACAGACTTGCCAGTTATCCGCAGCCCTTTCCTCCCACGCTGTGTCTGTTTTAGGAAAGGACTGCCGCTAACTGTCAAGAATGTCAGTAAATTGTTTACACTGATAATCAGTGCCACAATCATCAGTGCCATCTATCAGTGCCCATCAATGCTGCCTATCAGTGCTCATCAATGCTGCCTATCAGTGCCCATCACTTCCACCTACAAGTGTTACCTATCGGTGCTCATTAATGGCGCCTATTAGTGCCCATCAATTCTGCCTATCAGCACCACCTATCAGTGCTCATTAATGCCGCCTAACAGCGTCCATCAGTGCCACCTATCAGTACTCTTCAATTCTGCCCATCAAAGCCCATCAATACTGCCTGAGTTCTGCCTATCAGTGTTCCTCAGTGCCCATCAGTACCACCTATCAGTGCAGCCTATCAATGCTGCCTATCAGTGCTCATCAATGTAGCCTATCAGTGCCCATAAATGCCTCCTATCAGTGCCCATCAGTGCCTTTTATCAGTGCCCCCATCAGTGCCCATCAGTGCCTCCCATCAGTGCTCATTGGTGCCCATAAATTCCTCCTATCAGTGCCCATTAGTGCCTCCTATCAGTGCCCATTAGTGCCTTCTATCAGTGCCCATCAGTGCCTTCTATCAGTGCTCATCAGTGCCTTCTATCAGTGCCCATCAGTGAATGCTATTAATTTCCATCAGTGCCATCTGCCTTCTTAGGACAGCACGGCTCTGAGCGGAGCTCGTGTCTGTCATGGAACAGTAGCACAGAGACACTGGCATTAACATTCTATTTGCCCGTCCGTCCTCTCTGGCAGGGGATGAAAGAGGACACACAGCTGATCTCACTGCTCCCCCTTCTCCCCCCTCCCCTTTCCTGTGTGCTCCGTGGAAAATGTGAGCGCCTTAGCTTCACACTTGACTGCCTGTGGAGCACACAGGAGAGGGGAGGGGGGAGAAGGGGGAGCAGTGAGATCAGCTGTGTGTCTTCTCTCATCCCCTGCCAGAGAGGACGCTGCTTACATAGCGGCCATGTGTAAGGTTGTTGGTGTGGACAGAGAGATAGCTTGAGTTAGATTAAGCAGGCAGGTTATTCAGTTAGTGGCAGTGTATTTGATATATATGGATATATATATAATATATATTAGACTGTGTGTACGTACATATATATTAATACACCGCCTGAAGGGTATTAGAAACAGTACACCCATGAAAGCACTGCAGATATAGGCTACACTGGATGCAGAGCGTGTGTGTGTGTGTGTGTATATATATATATATATATATATATATATATATATATACACACACACACACAGACGCTCTGCATTCAGTGTAGCCTATATACAGTGCATTCAGCGGTGTACTGTTTCTAATACACTTGAGGCTATGTATTAATATATATACACTGTCTAGTATATATACTCTGCATTCAGTGTAGCCTATATATATATATATACAGTACATTCATAGTGTATACTTTCTAATACACTTCAGGCGGTGTACACAGTATTCTACTACACTTCTGGTGGTGTACACAGTACACAGTGGAGCACGCGCTTCGTGGAATCATTGAAAGGGCACTTGAGGAAGAACAGTGGAAGGAAGAGGAGGACTTCCTTTCCTCTCAAGGCCCCCTTTATCCAGATAGCAGTCCTGCGGGCCCTCCAAACACACAGGAAGAAGTGGAGGAGGAGGATGAGGGTGTCAGCACGGATGTAGAGGATAACACTCAGCGGCAGTCTTGAAGGGATGTTTTTCAGTCCCCAGAAACCCAAGGAGTTGTACGTGGCTGGGAGGAGGTAGTTATGTATAATGTGATTCTTAGTGACCCAGATGTCTCAGAATCGAATGCCTCTGAAAACTTACGCTGCATGGCTTCCCTGATTCTTCAAAGCCTGTGAAAGGACCCTAGGATTCCTGGTATCAAGGAGAGGGATCATTACTGGCTGGCAACCCTTCTTGATCCGCATTACAAGGGTAAAATTACAGAACTCATCCTGCCTTTGCGGAGGGAGCAGAGGATGAAACATATTCAGCAGGCATTGAAGAAAGGTTTGTGTAACGCATTTCCAGACACTGGGAGGTTACCATTTCTTGGTGCTGGACAACGTGTTGCTGAGGGCAGGCTGACAGATGTCTTTAAACAATTTTTCAGTCCTCAGCGCCAAGGTCTGATCGGTTCAAGCAACCATCACCAGCGTCTGCATTATATGGTGCAGGAATATCTAGGGGCAAGAGCAGACTTGGAGACCTTTCCAACGGAGCATCCATTGGGTTACTGGGTATTGAGTATGGACCACTGGCCAGAACTTGCTCAATATGCAATGGAGCTACTGGCCTGTCCTTCCTCCACCGTGCTTTCTGAAAGCACATTCAGTGCTGCTGGAGGGTTTGTAACGCATATTAGAGTGCACCTGTCCACAGACTCCATTAGGCTTACATTCAGAAAAACGAATCAGTCTTGGATCAGCAGCTATCAAGCACCTGATGCTGATGTAACTGATTCAATTTGCTATGGATGTGGGATCCCTTGAAGACTGCCTATGCTGACTAATCTATTCCTCCTCAATCTTGATGATGCTAGCTTCCAACAATATTTTTGGTTTAGGGCACCGCCACCACCACCCAAGGCCCAATTTTTTTGCCCCTGTTTAACAGGGGCATGTACTTACAATTTTTGATATCATTTTTCACAGCAGGGCCCGTTCCTGCACCCAACAAGAGTAACTGTGAGGGCTAACAGTGTTCTGGCACCACCAAAACCAAAGGCCCAATTTTTCTGCCCCGTTTAACAGGGCCATGTAATTACAATTTTTGCTATATTATTTCACAGCAGGGCCCGTTCCTGCGCCAACAAGAGTAACTGTGAGGGGTTACAGTGTATTGGCACCACCAACACCTAAGGCTCAATTTTTCTCCAGAGTATATAGGGCAGGCCGTATTATTATTAATGTTATACAGGATTTATATAGTGCCAACAGTTTACGCAGCACTTTACAACATTAGGGCAGACAGTACAGTTACAATACAATTCAATACAGGAGGAATCAGAGAGCCCTGCTCGTTAGAGCTTACACTCTAGAAGGGAGGGTCGAGTTATACAAAAGGGTAATAGCTGTGGGGAATGAGCTAATGGTGAAAATAGTGCAGTTGTTAGATGGAGGCAGGACAGGCTTCTCTGAAGAGGAAAGTTTTCAGGGATCGCCTAAAAGTGGATAAATTTAGAGACAGTCTGACAGATTGGGGTAGCGAACTCTAGAGGATGGGCAAGGCTTGGGAGAAGTCCTGGAGGTGGATACGGGAGGAGGTGATGAGGGAGCTAGAGAGCAGGAGGTTTTGGGAGGAACGAAGAGGGCGATTAGGTTGGTATTTTGAGACTAGGCTAGTGATGTAGCTGGGGCAGAGTTGTGGATGGCTTTGTAACTTATTGTTAGTATTTTGAATTTAATTCGTTGGGCGAGTGGCAGCCAATGGAGGGATTGGCAGAGAGGGGTAGCAGACACTGTGCGGTTTGTAAGGTGGATGAGTCTGGCAGCAGCATTCATGATGGAAGGAAGGGGGATAGTCTATTTAAAGGTAAGCCAATGAGGAGGGAGTTGCAGTAGTCAAGGTGAGAGATAACCAGGGAGTGAATCAGAAGCTTTGTGGTTTCATTGGTTAGGAAGGGACGTAGTTTAGAGATATTGAGGTGGCAAGCTTTGGAAAGTGATTGGATGTGGGGCCGAAAGGAGAGTTCAGAGTCCAGGATAACACCTAGCACGCTGACATGTGGGGACGGGTGGATGGTTATGCCATTGCTCTTCACAGAGAAGTCAGGAGAAGAGGAACGTGAGGGAGGAAATATTAAAAGCTCGGTTTTGGACAAGTTGAGTTTGAGGAAGTGCTGTGACATCCATACAGATATGTCGGTTAGTAAGTTAGTGATGCGTGAGGAGACTGATGGAGTGAGTTGAGGGTTGGAGAGATAAAGTTGTGTGTCGTCAGCGTAGAAATGATATTGAAAGCCGTGAGAGGTGACCTAGGGAAGAGGTGTAGATTGAAAATAAAAGAGGTCCATATAGTGTATATATATATTGCTGTTCAGAGTATATAGTGCCTGGGGGACCCCCACGCCATTTTTTTGGCATTTTTGGCGTGGGGTTCCCCTTAATATTAATACCCAAAGGGCCTGGTAATTTTTTCAATGATTTTTATAGTGCAGGAATCCGACAATATATTACAGCCGCAAGCGGTTTTAAGTTAAATTTTTTCCTTTAGAAATGTCATTTTGCTGTGGTACTGTTATAAACATGGAAAATATGTGCTATTTTACAGGCAGACTAAGGAGACCCCCCAGGTACAATATTTAAAGGAATATTTCAACTTTATTGTTTCACTTTAAGCGTTACTAAAATCACTGCTCCCGAAAAAACGGCCGTTTTTAGAACTTTTTTTTGCATTGATACATGTCCACTGGGGCAGGACCTGGGTCCCCAAACACTTTTTATGGCAATAACTTGCATATAAGCCTTTAAAATAAGCACTTTTGTTTGCGTCCAATAGACTTTAATGGTGTTCGATTAAAAAGCGGGTTATATAACCGATTATAAAGCAGGTATTTCTTATACACATTTGTATATCTGACCATTCTATAGAACACATATGAGGAGTTTAGCCCTGGCTCACACCTGAGCAATTTGAAGCGCTTTTCTAGAAGCATGAGTATTCTTATTGTATCCTAAGGTGCTCCATCACACCTGATCATAGTGTCACTTGAAGCTCAAAAAAGCTCATGAGCTTCCTTGGGGCAGAGTCATACGTTTCTGGTCCTTATAGATTTCAAAGGGAGCACCCAAAAATGTGCACTTTTCACTTGATTTTAGCCGCTCTTTCTCCTAGTAATTAACTTTCCATTGGATAAAACAAAACACTGAAAATGCTTGAAAAAGCACATGTACAAACATGCATAAAAAAAGCACCAAAAATGCTTGGCAATCCACAAAGCTAACACATTATAATAATAATATATATATATTTATTTATTCGATAAGAGTGCAAAAGAGATTGGAAAATGACAGTCATATGACTGAAGTAAAAAACCTTATACTTGTGTACACTATATAAACAAGGACTTTTTATATATAGGATAAAAAAATATTGGTGCATTTCTGCTCTTCCTCCTTTTCTCCCCTTTCCTCTACCACATTCAAAAAAAAAAAAAAAAGATTGAGGTGAGACTGCAAAGTTTTGGTAGGTACCTGCTCCCCCTTCTGCTCACCTTGGCAATTTGAGTGGAAGATCTGCCACCCTCCCTTCATGTCCCAGGAGGCTGCAGGACCAGAGTCCGGCGTGGCTTGTGCTTGTACAGTGGGAAGCCGCAAGAAGTCACAGCCGGCTTCCCACAGTTAACATGCCGGTGCCAGGAACCGGAGGACCAGCAAAGAACTGGCCTGGGTGAAGACAACTCTTAATTTTTTGGAACCTGGCTGAAGCTCCTCTTTAAAGTGGTAGTAAATCCACTTTTTCATCTTTTAATATATGATAAGGCTTACCTGTAGGTACTGTGAATATCAGATGGGACCACACTGCCTCTGACACAGCCGGCGGTGACCGGCGAAACTGGTTAGGCTCTCTGTTTCCTTGTCCACCTTGCCCCTGTGACTGGAGGATACGAACACTTGCCCATGCTTGACGGGCCTCATTGGAAATCGGCAATGGCACAGAAGATTTATCTTTCCATCACTAGCTGATAAGTATCTATTTACTCTCTTTCTACGTGGGACTATATGCTTTGATCCATGTATGGTCTCCCATGGACCAGGATTGTCAACTTGCATGCACACTCTGGATATCAAATTTTGGTTTGCAACAGTGAGAGGGAGGTTACAGGACATGGTTTTTCATTCAAATCTCTGGCGTTTCATGCCACATACATACTGTGACTGTATCTTTCAATTCCATATACCTCCTCTAGACTACTGTTGACCCAGGATGCCGTCCCTTCCATTTTCTTATTTCAGCAATTTCCCCTTTTTAGATACATTAAGGAATTAACACCACCTACCACAATATGCCAGCGTGTCTCTTTCCCAGGATCCAGGTCTGATCTTCCTAGGATCTATTTCCCGTTGGGAGCCAACTAAGCTCCACATCCTATTCATGCAATTTCCATGTTTCAATTTATTATTGCTGCTCAAGATTGAAGATATTGTATTTTCACATTCCTCGCTATATATATATATATATATATATATATATATATATATATATATATATATATATATATATATATCACTGTGACAGGATAGGGGCAAGAATGGCGGTCATTGAGTTTTTATCACAGTATGATTGACATGTGAATGATTCAGTTTTTATCATTGGCTATTCCATTTATGTGTTTTTGATATCATTTATTATGAGTTTTTGATGATATGATGCCAAGAGCTCCCACTCCGATTCTTTTCCCCCTTTTTCCAGTTTCAAGCGTATAGGGGTTTATTTATATTTTTAGATATTTATACTGTCGATGTATTCATAGCTGGCACTAGCAGGGATTTGCACCTTGAGGGATCCTTATTTTTAGTTCTAAGTACTGAGACTATATGCTAAACCTGCACTGTTTAGGAGATATTAAGAGTGCATGCAGGCGGTGACGTCACCAGTGCATGGCTCTGATGGTCCAGTATACCGTGCTGGACCTTCAGAGCCAGTGCCGTAAAAGGCTCCCCCGGCCACTCATGTAGCTGAAGGCTGTGAACGCAGAAGGAAGACCGGGTGAAGATGGAAACGCCCTCTCAGCAGTGACAGCCCGATGCTGGAGGGCTTTGTTTTAAGGCAAGTCTCTCATAATGTGCTAGGATGCATACTAGCACATTATGACATTGCCTTGCAGGGGATTTTTTCTTTCTTTAACTGATGTTTACTACCGCTTTAGGCTGGCCATACACTGATTAAAATTCTGCTGAACCGACCAAACTTGTATCAGCTTGTGGCCATCCCTGCTCAACAAACATCAATCGTTCCATCAACTTCTGTTGAAGAGACATGCTGGCAAACTTTAGTCAATCAGCGGCTGCAGTAGTGGGTCCCCCTGTTAGAATACAATGTCCCAGTTGCGAGGGGGATTCCTCCATCCACCTTGTTTCTGCTAATGAACCTGGTGGCTGAATGAAAAAAGAAAATCTGTCTATGGGCAGCTTTATCTACATGTAGATACAGATGTAGACCTCATGCTTACGGATGCCTAGAGCCATATAATGTAATATGTGGGTGTATTTCCCTGCTCGGGAGCCAGAGGTGCTGCTTACAGCTGCCTTGAGAGCCGGTTCACGCAACAATTTCTGCGTTACGGTCTTCCAGATGCATTTCTGCATGCCCATTTTTGATGTGACCTAGTGTGTTTTTGATGCGTTCCAGTGCATTTTTTCCTCTTATCAATTTAGAATATGTGCGTTACGGTGCATATTGATGCCTTTTGCAGCGTTCCATAGAGAAAAATGCAACATGTTCTACTTTTGTTGACTGCATTGGAACTAGGGTTGCCACCTCATCCCCTTAAACCTGAACACAATTTAATGCAGATAAGGCACCAAGTGAGTTTAATTATCACCTCAATCACCCACAGAACCTGTGTAATTAATGTGTTCGGTTTTAAAGGGATGAGGTGGCAACCCTAATTGGAACGCACTGCACGGAATGTGAATTAGGGTCATCGGAATCCATGTTAAACACTGCCCATGCGTATCTGATGTAGAATAAAAAGACACTGGACTGCATCTGGTGTGAACCAGGCCTTAGATAAATGGCTGTACATGGTTATACATGGTACTTCCATAACCATGCGCATTCATGTGGGCAGTCTGGACAGATAGCCTGTATCTAGGGGCGTCCATCTGTACACATGTGCATGTTTATGCAAGTACCAGTGTATAGCTGCATACAACCACTGATTACTTGTTCGGCTGTGCGCAGCACCTGTGGCTCCAGCGTGGGGAAATATGCCTGTATTTTTATACTGTATGGTCCCAGTTGCCTGTGTACATGAGGCTATAGCGTAATGTGAAGCAGCTGTGTCTGCACACATATATTTAAAATTTGCTGGATCACAATCAGGAGTTGTCATCCTTTAACAGGAAGTTCTTCAACAAGGACTTTCATGGCAGGATCACCAGGTATTATGAATGAAAGCTGCAAATGCAAGAAGATTCAAAACAACTTTTGGAATTACATGAACATGTTTAAAAAGAGTAATTCCACTTTTGTTGAGAAAAAAAAATTCCCCTCTGGGTGATCTATGCACATTGCAATGATTTTACCAAACTTTGTTGTAGATTCCTACCTTTTGTTATTCTGAAGAAATCCATGTGTGTCCGTGTCCGTGTGATGAGTGAGTCTAATGGGAGTGGTTTCATAATTATCAGTCAGCTGCTGCACCTGCAGGGCTCTAATGAGGAAAATTGCAGGATCTGCATCCCTTTAGACGTGATTTCCTATTGGGAGCGTCTCACCAAAAATGACATTTGTGTTGCAGGGGATGCCTGAAATCTGACTGGTATCTTAGTGCAGACTTCTGGGAAAATCAGTGAGCCAATCACACAAGCAGGAAATGATGCTTCTGGGCAGCGTTCTGTACACATTCTGTGTACAGAACACCTCCAGGTAGCCATACTGCATTTTAAAGAAAATGACAGAGCTGCAGATTGAAAAGGAAATGTAATTTTTAAATAACATTCAATGACTTGTGTCGCAATTGTATATGCGTTTTTTTTTTTTCCCACGAAAGTGGAGTTACCCTTTAAGCATATAGAATATTTTAGTGATTGGGTTTACATCTCCTTTAGCTGCAGCTTCATTTTAAGGGGGAGCAGCCATATTTCTAAGCAGATTAATACACGCAGGGGCCAGACAGTTTCTATGGCTGAACTGTCTACCTGCATTGTGGTTCACACAGAGTTCCAGCCCCGGAATGTGAAGAATGCAGTCTCATGTTTCATTCCTGGATATCTGTTGTCATGACACAAGGGGCTACCGAGCTCTGCAGAGGGATCAGGGGAAATGAGCCTTCATGCAAAGGGAAGGCACAAATGGGCCAGTATTGGAATCAGTGAACTCAGCCTTTATATAAAGCTTCTAAACATTATATTTGGGGGGTCGTCTATTCAGAACTGACATAAATAAAGTTAGCCATACACCAGCCCAATTTTGTTCAAACGCATGCAAATTGAGAACCATCGTTCATCACAGCACTCTAAATACTCTTATGGACTCGACAAATTTTGCATCAAAACCAACCCTGACCAATTTTATTTGATTACCATGCCATTGATTTGAACTCTACATTTATTTCATGATGAACATTACAATAAGTGCGATTTTTCCCAAACAAAATTTAAATGTACAGAATTCTGTTCATTCCACAAAGATTTTCCATCCTCCTCCTTCGATTTTCGTCATTACTATGGTCACAAATGATCATCAGTGTAACCAGTGGCGGCTGGTGGTATATTATTTTTTTTCGGGGGGGGGGGGGGGGTTGTGGGCAGCAAACAATACACCCACAGCCCCCAGTCGGTCGGGCACCAGCCCCACACTCACCCCATCTGGTCGTGGGCACTTCCTCCTAGTGACGGGGGCTTCCCCCGCATCTCCTCCTCCTCGGCATCATGGCAGCTTCCGCCGTGCATCTCTCCCTTCTCCTAGGCAGCCAATAGGATCACTTCTCCTCTCAGCCAATTGGGTGACGGGTCTCAGGACCCACTTCCCGATTGGCCAGGAGGAGAATCCGGAAGACAATAGCGAATGTTAATTCGCTATTGTCACATAAGTGGGTGGGCTCGGGGTCCCCGAGCCCACCCTTTTTTGAAGCCCATTAGAGCCTCTGGCTTTAATCACGTGCTTCTAAAAAAAAAAAAAAAAAAAAACCCCATTGGAATCCATGTGTCCGGCGCCCCACATGTAGATTAGGGGCCCGGACACATGGATTAGGGGGGCAGCGCCCCTGCTCCCCGTATGGATGGGCCGCCACTGAGTGTAACCGCATTAACTACTAGAAAGTTGC
>NC_133326.1:569049432-569067474 GCF_042186555.1 Aquarana catesbeiana
AAAAAATGGGTAATATATTGCATTTGTGCCCTAAAATAACTTAAAATGTATTTTTTACTGAAAATGTTACGCTTGTTAAGCGGTTAGGCCTGGTTCACACCTATGCAGGTTGCAGATCCCAGGTGCATTTTTCAATACATGTTTTTGATCCATTGAAGTCTATGGAACCAAAAACAAGTCCCTGGCCCTTTCCATAAAATGCACAGATGTGAACTACATCCATAGGAAACCATGTTAAATGGACTGTGGTGTGTTTCTGCAAAATGGAAAATGCACTAAAAAATGTGAACCAGGCCTTACGCAAATATCATGTGACCTAAAAAAATTGTAACTGCCACTAATTTATTCTCCAGGGTGTCTGCTTTAAGAAAATATAAGGCTACAGTAACACCTAAGTGTGACAGTTTCAAGCATTTTTTTGGAGCAGAATTGCACATTTTTGCAGCATTTGTCAGGTGTTTTTCAACTAAAAAGTGTGGAGTGCTGCTGAAAAAGGGGCGGTGGAGCTGCTGTTTGAGCAGGAAAAAGTTCATGTTGCACTTTTCAGGAGTTTCCATTGAAGTCCATGGGGACAAAAACGCTAAATTCTGCCTGAAAAAAAATAGATTGTGTACTTTTTTGAGTGACAGGCGCTTTGCTACAAGCAACAGGGCGCTCAGATGTGAACAAGGGCTATTGAAAACAATAGGTTTTTTGCTTGCTGAGCATTTTTGAGCTTAGAAGTGTGAACGGGGCCTTAAAGTTGGGGGCTTTATGTAACCTTCAGGCCTAAAATTATTTAAACGTGCAAAAAAAAAAAAAAAAAAACGCAGACATGGCTCTGGCAGGGAAAGAGTTAGTGAGGCAGTGATGATTACAGAGCCTTTTTCCATCTGCCTGGAGTTCAGCTTTAACCACTTCCTGCCCAGATGCCATTTTACAATAAGCATTTATCTTTCTGGGTGAACGTCATACGACATCCTCCTGGAACAAGCCGCATTGCAGCACGATCTCTCACTGGCTGTGTCCATGAAACACAGCCAATGACTGATCATTGTACCGGCCTGCTGCCGGTACCATGTGATTGCGGTAACTAATCACAGAAGATCACATGACAATTGTAAACAATGGATGGCTTCCTTTAATGCCATCCTTTGTGTACAATTGTGTTGCTAGATAAGATTGTGGTCACATGGTGCAGACAGGGCCAATTACAGCCCATGTGTACCATGTGATTAGCTGTGGCCAATCACGGCTAATCAAACCAATACACACTCAATAAATCAGTTTAATTCAGGCCTGGTTTACACTATTGCGAATTGGATGCGGGATTAGGATTGCTACCTCATCCCTTTAAAACCGAACACATATTAATTACACAGGTTCTGTGGCTGATTAAGGTGGTAATTAAACTCACTTAGTGCCTTATCTGCATTAAATTAGCCTCAGAACCTGTGTAATCCTATGTGTTCGGGTTTAAAGGGACGAGGTGGCAACTCTATGTGGGATCCCCGCATCCAATTCGCAATAGCAGGGAGAATATAACCGGCTTTCTATGGAGCCGGTTCACATATCTCCGCTGCGGCTCCGGAGTGAATTTGCACAGGAGCCCTGTGTGTCTTTTGGAAAATTTCAGGTCCGAATTCAGACCAAAATTTGGACAGAAATCAGACCTAAAACGGTGAAACAGGACCCCTGCTGGGAGCTGCATCGGCATCCAGTGTGAACCAAGCCTCAGTAAAAATGGTTGCTTATACTAGTGAAATTCACTGGTATAAGCAAACATAATGGGTGTGTAAAAAATAAAAAAATAAATAAATCCTGATCCATCATCACAAAAAAAAAAAAAAAAAAAAAAAACAATAAAAAAGTAATTGAAAAAAAAAGAAAAGAAAAAGAAGGATTATTTTATAACAGTCCGTGTCACTGATCACCGCCATACCACTTATATGTTAACGCTGTACTGGTGACAGTATGTCAAAAAGCTTGCCTCTTACTAAATACCTTGGACTGTCTACTTTACCTAAGGAGGGCATTTGGGGGATATTTGTACTGTCCTGGTACTTTTGGATCCCAAGAAATGAGATAGGCCATCAGGACTGATCAATTTTCATATATATATAGATATAGTTCTAGAGAGAGAGAGATATCTATACACGCACACACACCACAGTTTGTAGACTTTATAACTTTCCTACAGACTGATTAATATACACTGATTTGGGTTGTTTTCACAAAGAAATGTAGCAGAATACATTTTGGCCTAAACTTATGTAGAAAGATTATTTTCATAATGTTATGACAGAAATAAAGAAAACTGCTTTTTTTTTCAGAAATGTCAGTCTTTTTTTGTTGTTTTTTGTTTAGTAATATGCAAAAAACTGGAATATTGCTGCAGTCCTTGGTATCTTTTAGCCTCGGTTCACACCAGAGGCGGCACGACTTGCAGGTCGCCTCACCGAGGCGACCTGCACACGACTGCCCGGGCGACTTGCAAAACGACTTCTGTATAGAAGTCTATGCAAGTCGCCCCCAAAGTCGTACAGGAACCTTTTTCTAAGTCGGAGCGATTAGAACGGTTCCATTGTACTGAACGGGACGCTACTTGTCAGGCGACCTAGGTCGCCTGACAAGTCGTCCTAGTGTGAACCGAGCCTTAAGGTACCAAGGAGTGCAGCAATATTCTGGATTTTTTCAGGTTACTGAATCTCGCAGACGAGCTGTGCAGCACACTGGGTTCCAGTTCACAACATTTGAGAGTTGGTCACTAACCTAGAGCGGCATTTCTTTGGCTTTTTTTTGTTTATTTAGTAAACAAAACAAAAAAAAAAAAAAAAAAAGTGGTGAGTAAATACCCCCAAAAGTAAGCTCTATTTGAATGAAGAAAAAAAAAAAATTATAAAAATATCTTATGGGTACAGTGTTGCATGACCACACACTTGTCATTCAAAGTGTGACAGCGCTGAAAGCTAAAAATTGGCCTAGGCCAGAAGGGGGTGAAAATACCCGGTACTGAAGTGGTTAACATAACAACGTTTTTTATTTCACCAATCGGTAACAGGTTCATCCCATCCACTGGTTTGCAACGCGATGAAAAATAGTGACAAGGAGATTCTCAAGAGTTAAAACACATTTTAATACTGAAAAAAAAAAAGTGACAATTGTGTGAAAAAAAATTCATACAGAACAGAAACATTAATACTGATGTGGAAAAAGAAGCAGCTTTTGTCTAACAAACAATTTAAAAGAATTCCAGTACCACATGAGAGAAAGAAAATCCGAGTTACATTTCCATGATTCAGATCACTAGACGAAGATGCAGAACCAAATTCATACACAGATTACGGTATTGCTCCAAAAGGACAAAAAAAGGTACTTAATCTTTCCTAGGAAAAGAGTCCTCTAGAATCCTTCCAGAGAAACATTCTGTTAATGTCCTCAGCTGATTGGTCCATTGCAGGTGTAAGAAGCATTAAGTGAACTACAAGTCCCAGCATGCTCTGTTAGCCAGCAACGCTCTTAAGTACTAATAAACTTTTTTTTTTTTTTTTGGGAAAGCACAGTGTAAACGGATGAGTGTGATAGACAATGCTGCTAGCTATTCAATAGGCGCCGACTAATAATACAATGACGCATTTCGCATCCTCTACAGTAATGGCAACAAAGAAAATTAGAGAGAGAGGAGTACGTGTCAAAAGGACAACTCCAACATATACAGTTCACACAAACACAGCCCCTTTTCTCAAGTGTAACAAGTAGTGCAATACTTTAAATTCCACCCTTTAACAACAAAAAAAACAAAAAACCCCAGTGTATCTGAATAAATATGAGTTTGTACAAGACAGGTCGCAGCCCCCAAAAAAAAAAGAAGAAGGAAGTTGTAGGTCCTGAAGCAACTGCTAGTGATTTCATTACCACCACCTCTGGAATGACATAGCTAGTTTAAAAAAGAATCCATGTACTAAGCACCTTTCATACATAATAGATTACCATTAGGCAAAACATTTGTATTTAGGAGAGAGCAGAGAGGGTTAGAACAACTGCCAGGTTTTTATTGCTGTGTGATACAGTTGGGGAGAGTCACCATCTTTAAAGTGAAACTAAACATTTTCAATTATTCATTTTAATCCTTATGGTGCTATCATTAGTAAATAGGTAGGAAGGTATATTATATGAACTTGTTTTAAACTTTTTTTTTTTACATTTCTTCAGTTGTTTCCTGGTTTCTAGTCTAGGCCAAAATGATCATACATCCCAGGCATCTTCATGGGCATTTTTTCTTTCATTTGGAGAAGGGAAGGAGGGGTTTCTCTGCTAAGCACACCCTCCTGCCTGCACGCCTGAGCTAAGGGCAGATGGATTCCAGGAAGTAAATGCTACATGAATCATCTGCCCTTACTAAAGATGGCCACAATGAAAAATGCTACGGGGGTGTTTTTCAAAGTGATTTCTCAACAAAATAAAGCATGGGGACATGGATGGATGAGTGAGGTTGCTCTGAATATTAAAAATGAATTAAATAGCGGCTTCAGTTTGTGGTGTTTAGATAGTTCAGTTCCGCTTTAAAAGTCCTGGGGACAGCTATTGCTGGGATAAAAAGCATTAGGAATTCAAAATTTTAGATGTCACGGGAACAGGAGGTGAATTAAATCTCCAATAGGGACACCAGCTCTGGTGACAGCTATCTTAAAGGTGATTTTCCTTTATATTAGAGAGATTTTAAGCTGAACTCCAGGCATGCACTATTTAATTCAAATATATTCCACAATAGATGTAACTATTTTTGTGCACCAAATGCCTTTGCAAACCCAGTTATTGCCTTGTTAAATTAGCAGTGACATCATCACTGTGCTGTACATAGCCTGTACAGAGAGCAGAGCTTGTGGGAGGGACCCAGCGGACTCCACCCACTACAAGCTGCCTGCAGGAAACTACAGGAGGGGGAGGAGTCAAGACCAGTCACCCTGCAAAAGGAGAGAAAGCAGCAGTGAAATGCACAAAACACAGAACGTTTCAGGTAATAATACATATGCATCTCATCTATTTAGACAATATTTGTTTTTCTGGGAGTTCAGCTTTAACTATTACTACTCAATCCAAAATACATTTTAAAAAAATGTCTATAAATACAAAATTGTTGATCAAAATAAAAAAAAATAAAAATAAAAAAAATCAACCAATGACTGTAGATGGAGTATTTTACAGTCAGGTACAGGGTGAAAAATATAGCATGTGGACTCTAGTTGTGTATCTAGCTATTTTTTGCTGTTTTTATCCCAGTGGAGAGATTTCCCTTCACTTCCTGTCCCAGTGACACAACAGAAAGTGAATGGAGATCCCTCCAAAAGTAAGAGGAAGTTCCCGCTTGAGAACTGGTACGTGTCCCCATTAAAATATTTCTTCTCTATTCCTGTTCTGGAGACAGCAGTAACATTTTTTATTTCTCACCACTGTCTATACCACTGACAATAGTCACCAGGACAAATAGAGAGGATACCGACAGTAAATAAAATCTAACAGAGGTTCTAACCCTGCCACACTTCATCCAAAACTTTAGAATTGAGTTTTGAATTGATACACTTAAAAATGTTCTAGATGCTCATATTTTAGCCACAGGAAAACAAAGGTTCTCCAATGGCCATGTTCACACCTTGGCGTTTTTTGGGCAAGCTAGTACACTTTAAATGCGTGTTACATGCATTGGCATTCAAGTGCATCAAAGCAGCAAGCCGTGCCAAAAACACACTAATGTGAACATGGCCTATAAAGCTCAAGGTAAGCTGTGCTGTTGTTGGACAGGATATAGTGAAAGAGAAGGGGACAGGCACAAATCAATGTATTTATAAAATATATGGTCTACCTCTATTTGCTCTACAGGTTTATTATTCATTAAAAAAAAATGGAGCAGTTCAGAAAAAATACCATCATCTGGTCACTAGATGGTGCAGATGATCACAGTAAATAAGAATTTCATTCCTTTGATTGCCAGATCCATCTAGTGGCCATAATGTGGTATTTTCCCAATTCCCTTTTCTGTATGAAGAACAACATTCCATCTGATTGCACATGCAGTAAAGATCATTATATATATATATATATATATATATATATATATATATATATATATATATATATATATATATATATATATATATATTACAGCCTAAATGTTACTGGTTAACACAATCTACGCTACTTTCCCCACATTAAGGAACAGTCAAATGGATCAACGGATCACTGCATTATAATATACCAAGTTTCCATTAGACTTAGATTAGAACCTGAAAAGTCCAGTGCTGTTATAAAAAGATGGACAGTTTGTAAATGAAAAAAAAATATACAAATTAAAGTGAAACTGTAAAACTAACTTTTTTAAAGCTATAAATGTAAATAAAATTAATTTAATGTAATCTGACCAGTGTGTCAATGAAACAACCTTGTTGCTGTGCATAGTTCGATTATATGTGACATTATCCATGTACATGGGGGCAGACATAATGCCCATTACATAGGAAGGCTCTTCTTCATAGTGCTGCATAGTGGTTGTGCCTTGCTGATCCTCTTGCATGATGCAAGTCTAAAAGACAGATCTGCTTTAGTGAAAACAATGCCTTCCCTATGTGGTGTGACTAATTGTAATGAGATCCACATAGCCACTAGATGGAGACTCTACAATTTCATATGCAATATGACAATGGAAATATGGTTCAGCAATAATGAAAAAAATGTAAAGTCACATTGGCATTTAAACTGAACTTCCCAATAATACCTGTGAACATACACAATGCTTTACAGTTTTGCCTTCAGCACTCTTCACCTGCCTTTCTTGCTGTGGGGATGCAGCTCATATGCAAGACAGCAGCCCAGCAATACCCAACCCACTCAACAACTACATGCCTGCGCATGCTGCTAATGTACAACCTGGCAGTATAGCTGATGCAGGAGCAGGGAAAGCCGCCTTTCATGAGATTTTGACACAACAAAATCTGATGACATGGGGTCACCATGAAAAATGTTTTTTTTTAACAAAAGTGGTTGTCGCTTTCTAACAGGTTTCCATTGTGTGGCCACATTGGATCAGGAACGGTGCTTAGCAGAGTTCTTTTTTAAATGTGATGGAATTGTGGGGTGGGGGTGTTGTCACCGAAATGGTTAAATCCATGAGGAAAGGTAATGCTTCAGTCTGGACAAACATGCCTTCCACTGACAATATATATATATATGATATAGAATAGGTATAGATCAGGACAGAGGCGGCTGCATCACTAATACTTGCACTGGTTTCTTGCTATATAACTTAGGAAAATAGTTCTCTTCGGGATTTCGAGGTACTTACAACATACATACATAAACGTCTCAGACATGCTTTGCAATTAACACCATAGGAGATGCTTACATGCCAAATCCACCCAAAACTAGATTCTTATGTGTGTGGGCAATGATGGATTGAATCTCCCCACCAGGTTCCTATAGATCAGTAGTGTGGTTTATCTATCCCTCCCGCATGAACTGTATTGATGGGTTCACTCTCCAGCATCCCCTCTTCATTAAAGTGTATGTCCAGCCAAGCAATTTTTTTGTTTTGGGATGTAGTGGGGGAGGGTCTGAAGCCCTGTTGGTTTTTACTGCTGATAGACTGCTGTTGTACTGAAACTGCTTACTATAATTTCATTGCAAACAAGAGACAGCGTCCTTGTCTGGCTAAAGGACATCCAGCATCAACTAGCCTTTCCTCCCCAGCATGACTGTCCCTAGCTCGCCTGTCTCATTAATTTGAGTTCAACCTCTAGATTAGGGGATCTCCAAACTTTCTAAACAAAGGGCTGGTTGACTGTCCTTCAGACTTTAGGGGGGCCAGACTGTGGCCATCGGGAGAACAAAATGTCCCAGCGTCAGTGGGAGTAAACAATCCGTCATCATTGGTGTCAGTGGGAGGAATTGTGCCTCATCATTGGTTTCATTGGGCCTCAATGTTGGGTGTCAATGGGAAGAAATGTACCCCCATTGGGCCCCCTAGTTGGCGTCATTGGAAATAATTGTTCCCCAATCATTGGTGCCATTGGGAGGAATTGTGCCCCATCATTGGTGCCATTGGGAGGAACTGTGCCCCATCATTGGTGCCATTGGGAGGAACTGTGCCCCATCATTGGTGCCATTGGGAGGAACTGTGCCCCATCATTGGTGCCATTGGGAGGAACTGTGCCCCATCATTGGTGCCATTGGGAGGAACTGTGCCCCATTATTGGTGTCATTGGGAGGAATTGTGCCCCATCATTGGTGCCATTGGGAGGAATTGTGCCCCATCATTGGTGCCATTGGGAGGAATTGTGCCCTTCACTGGTGTCAGTGAATAAAATAGCACCTCAAGGGCAGGATAAAAGCAAGCAAAGGGTCACCTCTGGCCCCCGGGCTGTAGCTTGGAGACCAATGCTCTAGATCATAGAGGCTCAACATCATATGTGGGTGTCACCTAGGGCAGTCTACCTGCAAATGCAGTCTGTCTAGGACTGCCCACTTCTCTGGATTGATAGCCACCCTTTAAGGTATTTTGATATTTGCAGAATTTCTCCTAAGAGCCAGCCCACTGCTTGCATTAAGGGTCTTGAGAGGAATACTGAAGCAGGCTGCTGGGATGTTTTCAGAAAGCAATGTACAGCACTCTGCTGGCTCCTCCCACCAGTTATGATCTGCCTGCAATGCATAGATAAGCACATTGATGTTATCAAGTCTAAAACAAGGTATGTAATAAGAATGCTAAGGTTGTATATATAAATGTTATTAGCATGTTAATGAGGGGAAAGGGAGGGGACAGGAAAGACAAAAATTTTATCCCATTAACTTCAGCCTAAAAAAAAATAAATAAATATAAATTTTGGCTGGTCATACATTTTAATAATAAAAAAATCTGTATGATCATGATACCTTAATCATTTGGCAACTACTGCAGAATTTCAGCAAGACTGGGAATTATTATGGGATGTATCTGCACTCGAGTCACCAGGTGGGGATTCCAATTCCCAGCAGTAAAAGAAACCAGTTTCTGGTGGAGTTGGGCATTTAATTAGCACCTGGAGTTAGTGACAGAAGCAGACATCTTGCCAGGTGAATCAGTATTCGTGGGAATGTGGCTAATAAATGCCAGTGAACAAGTCAATGACATCACAAAAGGTAAATATTTTATGGGTTAGACTTCCTGAGAGAGCAACCAATAAAGTAAATGGAAATCAGTGACTTCACAAAGGGAGTCACTCTGTAAACAGAGACGGTCATTAAGAAATTTGACCTTAAGCCGGCCATACACATATATTGGATTTTTTTCCCCATTTAGTCTGTGGGCTTACAGAATAAAAAAAAGAAAAGGAACAGATTCCCCCATCCATGCTACACAGCACAGATAGACAAATCTGCAGCTATTATACTTTGACAGCAGACCCCACCAGCTGTCAATATACCATACAGCGGCTGCACTTGATTGGATGCAACTGCTGCTTGGCTGACAATTTTCAGTCCAGGTTTTTCAATTAAGAGAAGGAATTTAGGACAGTCCATCAAGAACCAGACAAAATTTGAACATTGTGTGGGCAGTTTTAGTCCCAGATCATGAGAGGAGCCACTTAAAAGTGGAGACATCACAAAGTCATTATTCTGGTTCAAAGGGAATGTAAAGCCCAATTTTTTTACAATTCATTTCCATGTTCCTGTTTGGGAGATTTCCCTTTACATTATGTGTTAAAGACTGGTTTCACCAGAGACAGGAAATGGGATAAAATCTCCATAATGGAGACACAGCAATACAATAAAAATAGTTTCCAACCCTTCCTCCAATGTATCCAGAACTATAAAACATTTGCATCAGCTTATTATTATTATTTATGACTGTTTAGCATTTGATCAAGTCTCCCCCTGAATACTGCGTCACCTTACAAGACAGTTACTGCCACTCTCAGGTGATTTATTCGGCTCAGAATGTCTAATGCAATGGAAACAAATGAGCATCTACCTGCTTATTTGACAAACCAAAGCACCTTTGATAGGCAGAAAACTTACCGTATTTCTACAGTTTCCGAAAAAAATTAAATAAAAGTACTAAGTAAACCTACCTGATATAGTCAGAATCTTTAAAAAACTACAGTCGTATTTACACACGAGACAGGAAAATACTCTATTGTACTAAATATCTGATTCAAATTTACTGTAAGTGACAATGTATGCCATGATTCAGAGCCCGACTCATGCTTACGCATTTTGGCTTCCAGTGATTCGCTACCAAGTCCAGTATTCCACCTCGGAACACTTCGGCGCAGGCCAGAGTTCTAGGAAATGCAACAAAAAAAAAATAAACCCCAGAGGGAAAGAACGATATTGTACAGCGTCCCAGAAGCCGATCTAAACGTCGACTGCTTTGGTGAGGGAACTCTCCAGGACGATGTTGAAGTCTTGAAGAGTTTGCAGCACTCGGACCAAAGAATTCACCATCATGTTATCCCGTAGCAGCGCCGTCTCCTCGTACATCCGAACGATCGTCGGGCATTCGGCCAAAAGGGGAATCCACTGGGAAAGCAAATGATCCCTAATGGACAAAGTCAGAACATATGGAATGAAAATACCACCTTTAAGCAGTTTACAAATATATTCAGTTAAAGACGACCTTTAAAAAGGGAAAGCATCACCCTAGTGGTGGCCATACATGCTTCAATAAATGATTTTTCTGTTCAATCTCTCCCAATAGGAAGAATTGATCAGCAGGTCACTGCCCAATGGATCAATGTGACACACACGGGAAAGCTTTCACATCGATAGCTGGAAGATATGATCTTAAGTTATCAATTGTATCTCTGTTTTCATTATGAAAACTCATAATCTGTTTGAAAAAAATTAATTACATTTAAATAAAGCATCCCAGTACAGCTTGTTCATGCAACAGTCGATAATCAACTCAGGTTAATCCAATACTAAATAGATGTGAAGGGAAGTTATGCCTAATTGATTGTCGATTGATCATTTTGATTAAACTGCACATAGATCGGAAAATCAAATCAAAGCATGTATGACCATCATATGGCCTCATTCACACTGGCACTGTCAAGCCTGCCTTTGCATGGGTCTAGAGGACATTTATAAATGCATGTAATGATTTTTCAAATGTGTCATTCACATTGTGTGTTTACCTACTTTTAGGTGCGGTCAGTTTAACTTTGTTTAGAGAAAAAAAAAATTCTGTGCATCGCGGATCCAATTATAAATTCTAAACGTGTACTGTAAACGTGTTGTGCCCCACTTTAAAGTAGCAACAGCTAATCGCGGGAAAAAGTGATCTCCAAATCCTAGTACACACAGACCGAATGTCAGGCAACATTGGCCAGTTCAATAAAAACCGGCCGACATTTGCATGATGGGAAAAAAAAAAAAAAAAAAAAAAAAAAAACCAGGAGCCGACCGGCTCCCAATCGGCTTTTAGCCAATGACAGATCGCTGACCGGAGTGTTCTGGCGTCCCCCTGTCAGAACACAATAGAACAGCAGGGGAGATCACTGTACTAACATCAGGTTATTAGTACAGTGGCTCGTCCTGAGCAAAAATATGAACGCCCCTACTCTATCCAGAATGTTAAAAAATTTTTGGCTTTAGATATACCTACTTTAATTCGGAGAAATCTTCATCCTTCCAGTGTCTGGTCATGTGACCAATGCTGAGGTAGAGATCATTGGTTTTCAAAAAGCCTGATGGCCAAGTCCATCACAAGTTAGTCTGGCAGAGGTCACGTGACCAATACCTTTGCATTAGTCACATGATTAACAACATATGGATGATAAATTCCATGAATTACAGGATAAAAGTAAAGTCATAATATTTAATAATGGAATTTGAAGAAAATCTGTCTAACCTGGGCAAATCAAGGAGATGCATTTATATGCAAATCTTGATTTAGGCTGGAAAAACTCAAGTTTGGTCCATCTCCTGCCTAAGTCCACCTTTTGCAACTTGTTACACCTGTATTTAGACAGTCATCGAGAAAAGAAAGCTGGCAACTCCATAGTCCTCAAGTATTTTATTTTGCCATACCAGTGAGTACACAGACAGTGGCAGACGCGTTTCGGCCAAAAACAAAAAGTATTTACCTATACTCTCCACAGATATTGATTTGGCACCAATCTTTATGACAGGCCGTAGATCAGGGATCCTCAAACTACGGCCCTCCAGCTGTTGCAGAACTACACTTCCCATGAGGCATTGTAAAACTCTGACATTCACAGACATGACTAGGCATGATGGGAATTGGAATTAGGAACTGAAGTTCCTGAACAACTGGAGGGCTGCAGTTTGAAGACCTCTGCCATAGATTTTCAAGCCGTCGTGCCAAAACATTATGTAATATTCTGTCTCCCAGTCTCTGAGTCTGGCAGACACAATAAAACCTGGCTTAGCACTGTGGGATCGTACATTTGTGGTAACACCACATGTCCTTTTTGCAGTAGACACTCAAGACAGCATAGGACAGTTGTTTGGTGTGCCACTAGATGAGAATTTTCCATCCGTGAATATTTAAATTGTAGCACGGACATCGTGGTCTATGCTGTCGAGTGCAGAAAATGCAATAAACAATACGTAGGCTGTATTTCTAGACCATTAAGAGCAAGAGTTAGTGAAAATTTCCATGGGGCATCTTATAACAGTGACAAAAATCTAACATATCCAAACATTTTAAGTATGAACATGGTGGGAATATGTCATCTTTTTCGTTTATAGGTTTGAAAAGAGTTAAAACGTTTTATTGTGGTGGGGATGCACACCACCAGCGTGAGGTTTGGTGGATATTTAATCTCCAAACAAGAATACCCAAGGGAATGAATCACCGTTACGATGTAGATCTGTTTCTCAAATAGTTTTCCCCTTCATTTTTTGATGTATGTGTATTTGTATATTACTATGTATATATTTTAAAAATATTTTTCTATGGCTGTATTTCTTTTCTATAATAGATATATATATATATATATATATATATCAACATGGGATTATTCTATTTTATTTTACTAGGTGTTGCATTAGGTATTACTTCCTACCCTCCCTCTGTCAGCATTACACCTGCTGACATTTATGATTAATCACTGATTGGTCAATCAAATGTGTTAGTAATTGAAGGAGGGGCGGAAACCATTCTTGATGTTTAAAGCGGGGGTCCACCTATCTATCATTTTTTTTTTTTTGAGTTCATTCACAAACTTTTCTTCTCAGCATTACATACTCACATATTGTGTGTAATATGTCCGCCTGTGTCAGATTTCGTCGGAAAGAATAACTTATATTATTCACTGCAGGCGGTTTCCATCTTCATTGTGGGCATTTGAAGCCCACAAGCATTTATTTCCTGGATGTGGTGAATGCTGTGCTCCCAGCATTCACCGCTCGTTCCCGCACATGCTCAGTGGCATCCTGGGAAGCCTGAGACTAGCTCCCAGGAGTCTGGGAGAGGCTAGAAACACGCCTACTCCCATGGCAGGAGAACCAGGAAGTGCTAAGATTAGAAAAATAAAAGGTAATTACGGCGATTTAATTTTTTTTAAATGGCATGTCAGCATCTAGGCAAGGAAGAGAATACATACAGATATTGTTCAAAATTTGGGTGGAACTCTGCTTTAAATATATAAATATATATATATTTTCCATTTTATTATTCACATGTGTGCTGTGAGCAAGGCTTAATGCCGAAACGCATCTGCTGCTGTCTTTGTACTCACTGGTATGGCAAAATAAAATACTTGAGGACTATGGAGTTGCCAGCTGTCTTTTGGTGGATGGCAGGACATCACAGCTCAGGGGACCCAGATTGCATCTTCCAGTTTTTACCTAAACTCCACTGCCCTGAGCGATGCATTATTTTGTTTACACCTATATTTAGGGTGTAACATGTTGCAAAGCACCTCCTCCTCTCCCCACCCCCTCCGGTGACAGCGTGCTGGGGTTTCTCTCCCACATAGGCGCTGTCACTTTTGAAACTGGAGATCTGTGAATGAAAAACTGCAAGTCCTCTCTGCCATTGCAGCAGACAGGCTTGTAGTTCTCAATGTATCACAGGTGGTGATTACCAGACTCATAGTCCACTGACACTTCCTCCAGCTTACCAACTGAAAGCCCAGGAGCTGGCAAAAGGAGTCTGCAGGAGCCTGGCAATGCACCTGTGCTACAATGATTGTGGAAGCAATGCTTTGCAAGCTCCTGCAGAAAAAAAATATGCATTTTTTTCCTCCAAATATGTGTGCATTTATTTTTTTTAAAGGTGAACTTAAGGACTAACAGTGAAGCTTTAGAGGGAGAAAGGGGCATGGCCGAGTTTGATCATTACAGGAAAAGCCAACCTAATCTAATTCTAGATATACTGATCACGGCTAGGTTAACTCTGATTATGTGTTCTGTTTGCACCATATGCTCTTTTTGTTCTGTTGAGGTTTCTGACAGGTTTACTTTAAAACTACGACTAGTTATTTTTTTTTTTTTCAGAATTAATGAGATCTACAGCTTTAATTATTAAGTAATAATACGGGGAAATGTTGATCAAAACAATTAATTCATTTTCCCCCCCTATCGGAAATGTTGGCCGCTCCCAGAGGAGTCTGTTCTGCCTTAAGTGGTGCACCAGGTAATCAATTTTTTCCGAAAAAAATTACGTTTCTTTTTATCAATAAAATTTAGAAGTTGAAATTGATTAGACAGATGCAGCCAAAGTTACCTTTTGTATTGCAACCCTCGTTTCTGATTGGTCGATCACATGAAAAAAAATTAATGCCCTGGAAATGTTAATGTGCTACCCTACCCCAGGGTAGAATTTATACTTTTGGCCCCTCTATACCACCCCCTCCTAATCAAGTAGCCTGGCTAAACATAGTATTGCAGTAACATAATCAGAGGTCACAGCCACACAAGGCTCATAATACGTCATCTGCTCACCAAAATAAAGTTTTATTTACTTTAGCTGTATTGCATCACATTGCACAGTGTGGTGTGCAATATTTTAGGGTTGCATAGGGCCCCTTCGTCAAGGCATTTGTGACAGCCACACAAGGCGTGTCCAGGCTGGGGGGCCAAAACACCAAGAGGAAGTCTGCCCACTTTCAGTGAGTACTCCTAGAGTCACTACTGACTAGAGGATCAAGGAGAATGAGGGAATGGCCACCCTACTCTGCTAGTTGTTGGATTCCAGGTGTATAGAACCAAAGTGGCCTAATACATTGTACATTAAGAGACAAAT
This sequence comes from Aquarana catesbeiana, assembly GCF_042186555.1. Lineage (NCBI taxonomy): Eukaryota > Metazoa > Chordata > Amphibia > Anura > Ranidae > Aquarana > Aquarana catesbeiana. The sequence continues at coordinate 569,064,659 of NC_133326.1, forward strand.
TTCACTTGTGCATGTGCTATAGTAAGGCAGCACACTGAAATAGATGGGCACGCAAAGCACCAAAAACACCCCAAAAAAGTGCCACCAATTTTAATTCAGCACACTATGGTTCATTGAACTTTGCTGAAATGTATGTGTAATGCCTGAGTTGGGATGTCATGAACTACAACTGTACTGTGTGTTGTTATGCGTTTTTGCAAAGCAGAGTGGTAAATGTGTCCTAATCCACCAATACAAATGCACTGTGTAGAGGATAGTAGACAGGGCAGCAGTTTAGAACCTTTTTTATATGGGGAATACATTACTCACAGTCAGACCATTATGTGTGGTTAGCTGTGTGCTGCTCCTAGTAGCCCTAAGCCAAGCCCTAAGGCTATATTGGCTATGCTGAAACCTATCCCTACCTACTATCAATAGGACACCCATATTTCTAATAGATTTTATGACAAAGCCCTTTTCTATCTTGAAAAATGTGTAGCAAAGCTTCCTCTGCATTGTATAGACTAAAACTGATCTATCCCACCACCCACACACTTATACACCAGCTCACCTTGCTCCCAGGCACACCAGCAGCTGAAACTTTCCATCCTTGCCAATATTTCTGGGGGCAGCTACAATGGAGGTAACGTAGTGACAGAAGGTTTTGCAGGACGATATTTGAAGAAGCTGGTCTTCCTCGCCATCCCCGAATTGATCAGTAGTTTCAAAGTAAGCCACGGCCTTCTCTGTGTAAAAAGCACATCGGTCGCTTTTTAAATAATGGCATTTTAAAAGGAATGGCTCACAAAGTGAATGTAAAAAAAGACACACAGATAAATCAAAACCAAACAGATCTTTTTTTAAAGCTCAAGTTTAATCTGTTTATATTTTGCGTTCTCAGTTTCCTCCCTCCACATACATCAACATGCTAATGAGAGTTTTAAATAAAACCTTTCCATATTAAATACACCTTATTTTTCAACCCCGTGAAGTCATCGCTGGGTCTCCAGGCAGATCATGACTGGTGGGGGGGCCCCAATACTCCTCTAAAGAGCCCTGATGCAAGCAGTGGGCCGGTTCTTGGGAGGAGTTTTCAAATTACCAAAATGCTGCGATAAGTGTTTGTAAGTTTGGAGGAATGGACACTCCTAGGCAGGCTGTATTTGCATGCAGATCAATTTAGATAAAACCGATATTCGATGCTGAACCTCCATGATTGAATAATATGAAATCCTATCAATGAAAGGTGCGGGCCAGGGATAGTAAGGCTAGGGAGGAAAAAGGAGGTGAAGCTGGATGTCCTTCAGCCAAGAAATGAGTAGGATTCTGACGCTTCTAATACACAGAGCCTGCAGTAAAATCAGAGTAAGCGTAATCAAAGTGCAGCTTTCTTTTCAATATTTTTATTCAGAAAATTTTGAACAAGTACAAAATCAGCATTTGCCATTGTAACAGAAAGTGATTGCTCATTATAAAACAGGAGATGATTCGTTTACAGCACAGAAGAGTATATTTTGACATTGAATTCGATGTAGCATCATCCACATATTTGTGTGAGAAAATCAAACATAAAAAATTAGACCATAAAGAAACACTGTAAAACTTATGAAATATATAAAAAAAGCAGCTTTACCAATCCATCACAGTTCACCTTTTAAGTGATAAACAGTGCACCAAATTTTAAACACCACAAGAGAGCCGAAGCTGAAAAAGCATAAATGTATGACGTGTGAACTGCCATTTGACAGATCGGGACAAAGGAACACACTACTGCCTTCTCTGGATCTCAGGAAAAAGTGACATTTAACAAAATGTCAAACTGGGACTTGCTATTAGTCATCAGGAAGACGGCAGATGTCTGACATTTGGTTAATTTGAACTGCCTGCAGGGGGCAGCAAAAACCTAAACTTAAAAAACAGTTACATAGTCTGATTGAAAAAAGATCCATCAAGTTCATAGCAGTTGTTACAGATTTTGGTGTACACAACTGTATTCCTAAACCTGAAGCGATCCATGTCATTTTTCTCCTCTTGTATATACTGTCTGCCTATCCTGAGGGCACATTGAGCATTGTACGTAAACTTTCTGTGCTAAAAAAGCGGAAGGAAAAAAAAGGACTGCTTTTTATTAATTTTTGCAAGTTGCTTTAAGGGAGTTGAATATCTGGAAGCATATTTGAAGTACACCTACTCTGCCCAGACCACATTTAGCAGTGCTGATTATGGGTTGATTAACTTGACAAAGACTGACTAGTTTGCATAATTTTACATTTAAAGCGCAACTCCAGGCTGCTTTTAAATGTAACCTTGCAGTGGGGTTAACACAGCTTAAATGCTTATTGGCTATGGGGGAAGAAAAGAACAAATACTTACCTTACAGTACTCCTCGCTCTCACAGGCTTCATTCTCTGAGTGACTGGTCCCCCAAAACAGCTTCACTTCACTGCCTGGTCACACAGTTCTCTGACATCATCAAGTACAATGCAGGACCAGCAGGCTTCCATTGTATGGGAAAATGGCGAGGGCCCATCTTTGGACAACATGGATCATCATCTGATCCATCACAGTGGAGAAGAGCACCGGCTGTCAGTGGGAATGAGAGGTATCTGTACTTATTCCCTCAACTTTCACACGTTGTGCCTGTCTGCAGTGGCTCTTTTTCCTCACTTCCTGGTCTCACAGGCTCTGCTGATGCCCTGTCAATCAAAGCCAGTGACAAGGGAGCAGGGTCAAGTCCCGCTGTCTATAGACGCAGGCAGCGCAGCTTGGGAGCAACACGAATGCCCCTTTAGTAGCGGATTCTTATGGTGGGCACTTGCCAAAGAGGAGCCAGGAGC